>NC_057861.1:40877500-41145000 GCF_019393635.1 Dromiciops gliroides | reverse complement strand
GTGTGTGAATATTCACACCTCAAAAACCAGCAGTGTTACAAACCAAATTTATTGTTTTATTGTTTAGCCTTAAGAAAGCAACAATCTCAGTTTCCTTACTATCAAGTGTGATAATTATCTCAAAAGTCCATTATAAGGCTCAAATGGAATCATGCAACCCCCCTCCAATGATAAAAAAGAGAAAGTGTTAACAAAGATTAAGCTAGAGAGCTGATTGTTAAACATTTACCAGCATATCTCTGCTCACCCTGGTTAGACCACATCTAGAGTTTTGAACTCAGTTCTAGATGCCATATTTAAAGAAGGATGCTGATAAGATGGCAATGTTTATTGACTTGAATTATCTAGAGCAATGGTCTTCAAAATGGAGACTATGGATGCTTTGGGTCCAAGGGATGGCTGATTAAGCAACAGAGGGTCAAAACCTACCTTAGGTCAACTGTGAGCTTTTCTCAAATAGAACTCAACTTCATCAACATGCTCTCACTCTGCCTTCCCACAGCTGGTCCTAAATGGTCCAACAAGCTTCTGTCCCTCAGGGTAATTATCATGGAAGCTAGCTCGAAATTCAGCATCGACACAAGCAAATTTCCATACCCAACCCACAACCTCATATCCTGTCCCTCAGATTACCACAGCATGTGTTGTGTTCACTGGGGCATTATCCCCCAACACATTCACATCTACCTCATTTTTCAGTGGGAAAGAGAAAGAACAGGATAAGCAGGCATGATGGGTAGGGATGACATACTATTTTCACCCAAATCCTTCCATCTTCTGAATTTCCTTAACCCTATCTACCAGAGCACAATTTTTCTCATCTACCTGGTTCTCAACCTCCTCCTTTATCCTAGACTTCTCACTCAACTATAATTGTTCTCTTCAATAATACCAATAATCTCCTAAGTGCCAAATCTGATGGTCTTTTCTCATTTCTTAGCCTTCTTGATCTCTGCACTAACCTCTTGCTGCTGACGACTTTTCATGTGGATACTTATTGTCTCCCCCCTGGATTTCCATGACACACTCTTTCCTGGTTCTCTTCTTACCCAGCTGACCATTCCTCAGTTTCTCTTGCTGGCTTATCATCCACCTCACACCCCTAACTACAAGTATTTCCCCAAGCCTCTCTCTTAAGCCAGTTTCTCTTCTCTCTTTACACTCCCTCAT
Organism: Dromiciops gliroides; assembly: GCF_019393635.1. Classification (NCBI taxonomy): domain Eukaryota; kingdom Metazoa; phylum Chordata; class Mammalia; order Microbiotheria; family Microbiotheriidae; genus Dromiciops; species Dromiciops gliroides. Next base: position 41,143,830 of record NC_057861.1, on the reverse strand, counting down.
GTGGTGATTTCATCAGCTCCCATGACTTAATTACAATTTCTATGTAGATGACTCCTAAAGCTTTACATCTAGCCCTTATGTCTCACATAATAAACTTACCTGTTGGATATTTTTAACTCTTTGTCCCATAAGTGTCTCAAACTCTAATGTTTAAAGCAGAACTCAGTCAAAAGTTCATCAACAAGTAGTTATTAATTTCTTACTACTGACCAAGCATTGTGCTAAGCAAAGAGGATACAAAGAAAGGCAGAAAATACCCATTGTTTTTCCTCCAAAACAACCCCTTTTCAGATCTTTCTTCTTTTTGCTGTGTACACCATCCTTCCAGTCTCCCAGGTATTCAATTTTCACTCCTTGTTCTTCCTCAGCCAATATAACTGATCAGCTGCTAAATCTTGCCATTTCTATCTCACTAACATTTCTCACATCAGTCTCCTCTATACTCATACAGTTACCCTCAAGATCAGTTCCAGGGCATCACCTCTCCAAGACTAATGCAGTAGCCTCTTAACTGTTATTCCTGTATCTTCTCTCCCTTTCTAATTCATCCCACACACAGATGCCAACTGTCTCTGCCTATCTCTCTATCTACCTCTGCATTTATCAGTGTCTATTTGTCTTTGACTCCCTTCCTCTCTCCTTCTCTCCCTCTCTCTTCTCTCTGTCTCTGTCTATGCCTTTCTGTCTCTCTCCTTCTATATGTCTGTCTCTGTTCCTCTGTCTCTCTTTGTCTGTCTATCTCTGTCTCTCTCCTTTGTCTCTTTGTGTTTTTTCTTTGTCTCTGTTTCCCTGTCTTCCTGTCTCTGTCTCTCTTTGTCTTCTGTCTCTGTCTCTCTCCTCTATCTCTTTGTGTCTCTCTGTCTCTCTCTGTTTCTGTTTCTGTCTGTCTCTCTTTGTCTCTGTCTCTCTCCTATCTATCTATCTCTGTCCCTCTTTGTGTCTCTGTCTCTGTTTCCCTGTCTCTCTGTGTCTCTTGATGTCTCTGTCTCTCTCTGTCTTACTCCTTCTCTATCTCTCTGTCTCTGTCTTCCTTTCTCTATCTCTGTCTGTCTGTCTGTCTCTTTCTCTCTGTGTGTGGGTGTCCTAGCTATCTGTCTTTCTATCTATTTGAATGGCTATCATGCTATCATGTGGATAAAGGGCTAGATTTATTTTGCTTTCCCCAGAGGGTAACGGACAAAAGTTACAGAGACAGATTTTGATTCTTAGCAAAGGAAAACTTTCTAACTCTTAGAGTTGTCCAAAAGATAAACAGCACTGTAGAAGGTAGTAAGGTGCCCCTCCTAGGGGTCTTCAAATGAGGCTCAGATGACCCTGCATGGGGGTAGGCTGCAGATGGAATTCTTGCTCCACTATGAAGCAGACAAGAGTTCCTTTAAGGTCCCCTCTTGGCTTCTTTGTTGGCCCAGCCTTGCTCTAAGGCCCCCTGCCTTAGAAAGAAGACTCCTCTTTCTCTTTAAAGAATCAGCTCATGTACCATTCCTATATCAACAGGCCACTCTTTCCTGAAAACTCTGATTTGAAAACATGGAGATTAAATTTTAACTAGTAATTATAATGAAATGGGGTCAGGGCAAATATATTCCAAACTCCGTCCTGGGCTAACCTCCAGGGCACTGCCTCTCTTTCTTAATGAGTCACTGCAGGGCAAGGGTAGAATAATATGCCTATTCCTAATGTATAGAGTTGTCTCCTGTTTATACTGATCCCATGTCTCTCATTCCTAGAGATTATTTAAACTGCTTGCAGACGTCTCACCGAGGTAAGAGCTTTTAGAATGCTCCTTAATTGGTGAGGGAAATTCCTATCACTGAAGACTGCAAGCCAAAGTTTAAAAAAACAAACCAATTTAAAAAAACCAACTTGTTTATTTCATGATTTAAAAGTCCTCATTAAAATTCCTTCTCTGAAGGCTCATCATGATGTAGAACTGACCCCAGGTTCTCTAAGGCAAAGTCAATGGTGAAGAGTAGATCCTACCAAATTAGAAATCCAATTCCATTCAATTCAATAGAATATGCATTTATTAAAAGCAGCCTTAGAACCATGGATAGAGAACCTTGGACTCAGAAAGATTTGATTTCAAATCCTGACATGGAAACATAATAGCTATGTGACCCTGAGAAAGTCACTTAACTTCTCTGTGATTCCCAGAAAATCCTCCAATTCAGGAAGAATTATTAAAATGGTGTCCATGAAATAAGATTAGATAGATAGATGATAGATAGATGGATAGATAGATAGATAGATAGATAGATAGATAGATAGATAGATAGATAGATAGATAGATAGATAGATGGATGGATGGATGGATGGATGGATGGATGGATGGATGGATGGATGGATGGATGGACATATGGACAGACAGATAGACAGACTGATAGAAAGATAGACTGGTATGTAGGTAGGTAGGTAGACAGACAGACAGACAAGAGGAGAGATAGATATAAATGATAGAAAGATAGTTGATAGATAGATACATAGATAGATGTATGGATACATATACAAATGTATGTATGTGTGTGTGTATAGATAGATAGATAGATAGATAGATAGATAGATAGATAGATAGATAGATAGATAGATAGATAGATAAATACATTTGTAATCCTATATATTTTATTTCGTATATTTAAAAACATCATCCTGAGGAAGAGTTTATAGGATTCACCAAAATCACTGTCAAAAGGGTCCAAGACAACAAAAAAGGTATAGAATCCCTGAGGACATAATCAATCAACAAGATCTTATTAATACCTACTATGTGCCAATAACTGTGCTAGGCACAGTGGCATAATTAAGAATACAAAGGATGCAGCAAGCCCTACTCTTAAGGAGGTTATATTCAAACAAGAGAGACAGATATATAATTATTTTATAGAGACCAAGTATAAATGAATACAAAGTAACATAATACAGCCTAGCTTGGGAAGGAGAGTGTTAACAGTTGGAGGGGATGTTTCATGTGCCATTTTGAGCCCAATGTTGAAGGGAAAGAAGAGATTCTTTGAGGACAAAGTGCAAGGACATTCCAGGCTTTGAGGATGGCCAAGCACATGACCCAGAGACCAGGGATGGCATGCCAGTGGTGAAGAACAAAGGGAAGGCCACTCTGCTTGAATGACAGAGCAAAAGAGTCAGGGAAATATCCAGTGAGACCAGAAAGATATAGTGGTACCAGGTAGGTTAAAGACTTTATAAAGGCTCAACAGAAGGGTTTCTATTTTATCCTACAGACATTAGGAAACCACTAGAATTTACTGAGTAGGGGAGCCACACAGGCAGATGCACACTTAAGGAAAGCTTTGGGGTGTATAGACTGGAATGGAAGATGTTAGGGGCAGGGAGACCAATTAGGAGGCTTTTACAATTACCTTTCATCTTTTAAAAGTTGAGGTAGCCATATATGTTATATGTGCTCACAATAATTACCAGCTTCTTATTATCCCTCTCGGCATATAAGAAGGTTCAAGAGGCTGTGTTTGGACTCACAATTAATTCTTTAATGTATAATTTACTTGGATTTTTAACAGCCTCATTTTAAATAAAAAAAAAATACTATCCCTAATTCTTCTTTTTCTTTTTTTTTCCAGTGTGGGGTAAGAAAATAGATCATATCAAACATTCCAGGTCGATTCTTATAGCTGGGGGGGGGGTGGAAATCATTTTTATTAACATGCAACCTGCTAGTTTTATGTTCTTTGCTTTACAATGAGAGTATAGAGCCTCAAGCTATAGCCACAGAAAATAAAAATATCTTTAAAGAAAAGTTTGACAAACTTGGACCTAATTTTGGCTCTTACTGACAAAAACCCCTTATAATGAGCTATTTCTCCCTAGTTTGACCCATTCAATTCAAACTAGAATCACTTATTACTAGAGGAGTCTGGCTACTTTCCAGCTTTACATTTTCATAACTATACATCAAAGTGAATAGTAATAAGGAGAGAATGGAATATCATATATAATTTGCATATAGTATATGATACAATGAAGCATATACACATATAGTAACAGCTCTCTTCTCAGGCACTTGTGAACAGGTTAAATAATGAAAGATTTATAAAGTTATATTTCTGTGGCCCAGAGTATCTAAACTAGCTCTACAAGCACTGGTCAGATTAATTTTTTTCTCATAATATTTTCTCCTCTGACAATCAGGATCTGAACTAAGGTGATAGCTATGGGATCAGAGAAAAGAGATTGGAATGTGAGAGATGTATGTGCCAGGCAAGTCCATCCACCACCACTGCCACTGTGACTAGGATCTCCCCTAAGACCCAGATGTAGATATCTCAGGACCCTGAACCCAAGAGTCTTGGAAATAGCAACATTTCCAGCCCACTTCTCATAACCCCTGTTAAATTGTGTGTTGTCTTCCTCCATTAGATTGTAAGCTCCTTGAAGGCAGGGACTATCATTATTTTTCTTTTTTGTATCTCCAGAACTTGTAATAATGCTTGGCACATAGTAGGTACTTAACAAATGTTTATTGAATTGAATTGTGGAGACGTGACCTAGCAAATATTCCTATAGGTGTTTCAGCCATAGCTAGTGAAGATGCAGAAAAGAAAGTTCTTGTTAACAAAACCTGCAGTATTGCCAAAGGCTTAGACATCAGAAACTTTATGATTTTATAAGTGGAAATGACACTAAAGAGGAGGCCTTACCATCAACTTTGTTGCTGTACCATGGGACTCACCAGTCCTCTCCTCTCTTCAGATTTTGAGGTCCTTACTGCTGTGTTGATTTTCTATTTATGTTCACAGCACTTAACAGCGATTTGCACATAATAAGTACTTAATAAATACTTCGTAGGAGAGGAAAGAAGAGGGAAGGGAGGGGAGAAGAGGGAGGAGAGGGGAGGGGAGGGGAGGGGAGAAGAGGGAGGAGAGGAGAGGGAAGGGGAGGGGAGGGAAGGGGAGGAAAAGGAGAGAGGAGGGAGGGGGAGGGGAGGGCAGGGGAGGAGACCCAGAAAAGAACCCTGGAAAATGTCCACAGTTGGGTGATACAATATGAATGGTGATTCAGCAAAGCAGGCTGAGAAGAAGTAGACAGGGAAGAGGAGAGCCAGTTGCCCAGCAGGTATGGAACTCATTGGTTAAGGTCAGTTCCTTACAAGGACTCCCTCACACCAATTAAAAAGAAAAAAAGTAAGACCCTATATTAGGTACATGAAAGACAAATACAAAAATGAAACTTCTCCTGCTCTTAAAGAACTTAGAATCTACTAAGGGATACCATAAATGGGTAGGGAAATACAATATAATTTGAAAAGAAAGAAGAACTAACCAAGGGGACTGGGAAAGGCTTTCAGGAGATAGAGTCTGAGCTGAGTCTTGAGGTAAAGAAGGCTCATATACTAAGGCAGAGGGTACAGAGGCAAGAGACAAAGGCAAAGCTCAGGGAATTTCAAGTAGGTCAGTTTAGCTGGAATAAAAATTGAGTGGAGAGTAATGAGAAATATCTGAAAAGGTAAGCTGGATCCAGAGTCCATCAGTGGAATTTAATATCAAGCTAAGAAATAGGTATTTGAATATAGAGGCAATAAGGTAGATCGGTAAATAGATAGATAGATAGATAGATAGATAGATAGATAGATAGATAGATAGATAGATAGATAGATAGATAGATAGATGATAGATAGATAGATAGATAGATAGATAGATAGATAGATAGATAGATAGATAGATGATAGATAGATGGATGGATGGATGGATGGATGGATGGATGGATGGATGGATGGATGGATGGATAGATAGATAGAAAATCATAGAAATACATAGATACATACACAAAGACATAAATAGATACATAGATAGACTGATTGATAGATGGACATACTTAGGTAGATCGAAGGATTATCGGGCACTTCCTATTCTAAGTTCTAAGGATATAAAAACAAGCTAGCAACATAGTTGCTGCTCTCAAGGGGTTTACATTTTAATGGAGGAAGGTAACACATAAAGGTGTGCTGGAAGAAAGAGAGGTGGGGTAAGTTGGTCTTGGCTTGGGGTGCAGACAGCTTGGATGAGGTGTGGAGTATTGGACCTAGGCAAGATAAAGCAGAAGCTCACTTATTAGAGTTGGGAGACCCAGGGGCAGAGTTCAAGAATTTTGGTAGGGGAGAAATAAGGGTGATAGCCAAAGGGCAGAGGGCATGATACAGAGACCATTGGAAAATAAGGTAAAGGCCTGTGCTGTGTCAAAATCAATCTTTTTGCACTTTTAGAAGATTATTTTGGCAGGTACATGGAAGATAGATTGGAGAAAAGACTGGAATCAAGGAGACTAATTTGGAGGTTATATTATAGTAGTCCAGATTAGAGGTGATAAGGGATTCATCATCCATCCCAATTTTCCAGATCATACTTTCAAATCCACATCAGCTGGCATATCATTATAAAAAAAAAAAAGGCCTTCCTTCCCCCCGCCCAACCCCCCCTTGGCTACAGACAACCTGATTTCCCTTGTAATAAGGAACTCAACCCAAAGAGAGGGTATCTGAGATATAAGTGGAGAAGTGAAACTTCCCAAACCAGAGATCTGATACAGATGGGCACAAAAGGGCCCCATACTAGTATCTTGCCCTGAATCTTAAACCTCTGGCCAGTCTGAGTCACTTTCTCCCCTGCCACCATTTACTGTTAATCAAAAAACGATATCGCAAGTCCCTGAAACATTGCACTGCAACTAGATTTATTACAAGAGAAATGATCATGCATGTGAAAGGCTACCAAGCATATAGAGTTCACAATTTAAACAGAAGCTTGCATATGAATGAAATTGTTACAAAGAGAGGAGAAGAAATAGAAATTTCCACCTAATGGGAGTGGCAGGGGAAGAAAAATCATGAATAATTAAGATGGCAAAAGAAGCATTCTTTTCCCTTGGGAACTATGAAGAGAGAAGGGTCTGCTTATCTACAAGGGTCCCAGTTATACAAGCAGTTACTCGGTCTAGTACAGACTGACTGGCACCCGTCTAGACTCCCAAGGACACACAGGGAGTTTAGCTTAGGATGCAAACAACAAATTATGTCAGCTCAGGGCAGGAGGGGGAAGGGAGGGCATTCATCCTTGACACATTCAGGGCCTCTTGCATATTCTGAGTCCAGCGTTTCTGGAAAATTTGGCAACTCAAAAAGACAAGTTCAAGGGACCCCTTAACATTCCTTAACAAGGCAAAGGATTGACCTACATAAGCCTGGAAAGGCTAAATTCCAGTAGTCCAGCCACCAGCACTGTCTTTTGCCCCCACAACTCATGAAGACCATGTGATCAGGTGGAGCTGGAGGACCCAAGGTTGATGAATCATAGATCCCTAGAGGTATTAATGAATATGAAAAAGAAAGAACTTATAATGTTAAGCAGGTCCTGGATTTCTTGCAGAACATTTGAAATCCTAACCTAAGTAGGTATTATCTACCTGGGATTACTGTGCTTTATGGCTTGTCACATAAAATAGCATTCAGCTATTTTCTGTTGATAAACTGCTGAAGTACTCAACCTTTTGGTGAGTGCCTCCCAACTCCAATCAGCAGACAGTTCCTGCCACCATATCTTATTGCTACCCAAATTTCTGGGTGAAATAGCTACAGTAGAGAAAGGCCCAGGTTGAGGATTATGGAACTTTTTTGCACTCCAGGGGCTAGGGCAAACTTTCAAGAAATACTGTCCATAGCACAGAGAATTAGCATGAAGAGTGAGCTATTCTCTGAACCAGAAAGATTTGGGTTTAAATTCTGCCACATATTAGCTGTATGGCCCTGGGTAAGTCACTGATTCTCAATGTTCTCATCTGCAAAATTGAGAGAATAATACTAGATCTCTCATATGATTATTATGAGGTTCAAATGAAGGACTACATATAAATTGTTTTGCCATCTCCTTAAAGTCCCATCTGAATGTAAGCTAAGTATTTTTCAGAAGGGCAAAATCCCAATGTCTCACATCTTGTAGGGTGAGACCTGTTGGCCAGTGTACAACAAGACTTCAGGAAACTGTAGTGCAAAGAATGCTAATTCTGGAGTCAGAGGACCTCAGCTCAAACCTTCCCTCTTCTATGACCTCTCAGCCTGTCTCAGTTTCCTCATCATTGAACTAGACAGATTCAGTGGTCCCTTATGGATCTAGATCTGTGATCCAATGAATCCCAGAGAGGGGTACTGACTTGCCATAGACACAGAGGAATAGCGTAAGTTAGGCCTGGAATTCAGGACTTCTGGCATCCAGACCAATATTCTTTTTGTTTTGTTTTGTTTTGTTTTTTCAGGGCAATGAGGGTTAAGTGATTTGCCCAGGGTCACACAGTTAGTTAAGTGTCAAGTGTCTGAGGCTGGATTTGAACTCAGGTCCTCCTGAATCCAAGGCCAGTGCTTTATCCACTGCACCACCTAGCTGCCCCCAATATTCTTTCCATACAGTGGGGTGGCACACAAGGTGGCCTCTGGGATCTCTTCCATTTTTAAATTTATGAGTTTATGAATTTCAGCCTCTGGTAATTTGCAAATTGTGCTAATCTAGAGCTAAAATATGCTTTGTCATTATTAGAAAGAACCATGGATTGGTTGTCAAAAGCCTAGCTTCTACTAGTGAGTTGCTGTTCTGCTTACTACCTCTGTGAGCCTGGACAAGGTTCTGTCCCTTCCTAGACAGGTTTCTTTACCTGTAAGGGAAGGGATTTGGTCAAGATGATTTCTAAGTTCCCTTCCATCTCAAATATTTTAAGATCCCACATCAAGATGTCTTTTTCAGCCTCAAAAATGTTGTTGAATCCATGATCCCATGAAATACCATTCCAAGAAAGAATATATCAAAGATGGAGATCACAGAGGAAGTTTAGCCTACTTAAGACACTCTCTTGAAGCCACAATTTCTGAACAATTAACAGGCTGGTTACAAATGACTCTTATTTATTCATTAAAGCAGATGTGTGTCAAGACCTTAACTCGAAAATAGCTTGTTCAGCATTTAGTCCATGTTAATGAAGACAAAATGTACTTAATTCCTATAATTTCAGCTTTTCACTAGTTTAGGCTGCTTGCCCACCCCACTTCCTGTCTCTTTCCAAAGCTATGAAGTCTGATGATTGAGTATATTCTGTGCAGCCTTTTAGCTTAATACTGACTCCACTAGGTCAGCATGAAAAATAAGAATCTGGGTTTGATTAGGGGAGGGAAATCCCAGTGCAAGAACCCCTTCCACCAACTTAGATCTTGACTTGACACTAAGTAGATAAGTCCTAAGGAATTGCTTAAGGAACATAAAGGTGAAAAGACTGCTATGTGTCACATAGCTAAGTGTCAGAGAGGAGAATTGAAACTATCTCTTCCCTACTCCAAGTTCAGGGCCCTATATATTCTGCAGCACTATGAGGAAGATGAAAGGGGGAGGTAAAGAAGGAGAGAGGTATCAAAAGAGGGAAAAAGATAAAGGGAAGAAGAAATAAAGGCAGCCTACCTGAGTGAAAGTCAGAGGATTGATTCTGCTACCTCTACCAATGTTACCCTGATAAAGCTCTCTAGAACTCAGTTTCCTCATTTGTAAAATGAAGCCAGATTTAGCATGTCAAAGTAGCAGAGGGCTTGGAACATGATATTCCAGAGGGCTAATGTCTGAGGCCCCATTTTATCTCTAAATATATGACCCTGTTATTCTTAGAATAGATTTACTTTTTGGGGAGAGGAGCAATGAGAGTTAAGTGACTTGCCCAGGGTCACATAGCTAGGAAGTGTCATGTGTTTGAGGCCAGATTTAAACTCAAGTCCTCCTGAATCCAGGGCCAGGGCTTTATCCACTGCATCACCTAGCTGCCCCTACCTTAATATTCTTAGAAAGAAAGGTTGGAATGGTAAATAGAGACCCATCCTCAGTGTCAGGAGGACCTGGTTTCACATTTCAACTCTAGCATGGATTGGCTATATAACACTGAATGAGTCTCTTAATCCCTCAGTCTGGCCAGACAACTCCCTAAGATTATAAATTGCTGAATTGCATTTGTAGAAAGTAGAGAGAGTTTCTTGAATGTGTGTTGTCTAAATAGATGAAATCACAGGTCTGGAAAAAATTGATAAATTTAATTATACTTTTTCAGTGCTTTGAAGCACAACAGAGATTCATATACATTATCCCATTTGAGTATAGCATATCCTCTGAGATGCTCTCCCCAACCTGCCCTGGCACCACTCATGGATTGGGTCCCCAGAATGTCGCTATTACTCTGACAGGTTCTAAGGGGATACCTTGTTGATATCCACTTCTAATCTTATAGCTCACAAGTCCCAACCGGTATATCTTCTACTAATAATAGTCTCAGTTGTGACAACTACATTTTATCAAAGATATCTGCTTAGGTGGCATAATATGATCGGTAGCTATAAAACATTTCTCACATAAACATGGGGTGCACTCTGTTAAATACACACATGAGGGCACTAGGGGGCAAAGCCAAGATGGCAAATTAGAGGCAACCCAGCTAAACTTTTTTAATATTCCTTTCCAAACTTTCAACTTTAAAATGCTGTCTGAACTCAAATTTGGAACAGTGAAGCCAACAAAAAAATCAGGGTGAAACATTTTTCCAGCCTAAAAAAAGCTTAAGGGGTCAGCAAGTGAAATTTGTGACACTGAAGTGGAAGCCCATTCAGAGTCCACACACATAATAAATAGCAGCAATAGCAGCCACATCAGTAGTAGCATCTTTAGAATCTCTCAGCCCAAACAAAGTAAAGGGGGGGGGGTCAAACAACTGGTCAGAAAGAGATTACAGAAGACCCTTATGGGGACAACCGGCACTAATTGTCAACTCTGTTTCCAATAGTAGTTCTGTGTTGTAGTTTCAGGGTAAAGAGTACCTTAAAAAGAATAATAGGCCAAATGGAAAAGAAGGTACAACAATTCACTGAAGAAAAGAAATCCTTTAAAAACAAAATTGGCCAAATGTCACTGAAGAAAATAATTCCTTAAAAATTAGAATTAGGCAAGTAGAAGCTATTGACTCCATGAGACACCATGAAACAATAAAACAAAGTCAAAAGAATGAAAAAATTGAACAAAGTGTGAAATATCTCACCAGGAAAAAAAAACAACTGACTTGGAAAATAGATTAAGGAGAGATAATTTAGGATATTTTGGACTACTTGAAAGCCATGATAAAAAAAAAAGAGCCTAGACATATTTCAAGAAATTATCAAGGAATACTGGTTTTAATATCTTTGATTCAAAGGGTAAAATAGAAATTCAAAGAATCCAAAGATCACCTCCTGAAAAAGATCCCAAAATGAAAACCCCCAGGAATATTATAGCCAAACTTCATGGCTTCTAGGTCAAAGAGGAAATTTTCAAGAAGCTGGGAAAAATTCAAATATTATGTAGCTACAGTCAAGATCACACCAGATTTAGCATGTCAAAGTAGCAGAGGGCTTGGAACATGATATTCCAGAGGGCTAGGATTGCAACCAAAAATAGTCTACTCAGCAAAACTGAGTATAATTCTTTGGGGGTGGGGTGGGAAGGAGAGAGAGAGAGAGAGAGAGAGAGAGAGAGAGAGGGAGGGAGAGAGAGAGAAGAGAGAGAGAATGGATAATTAATTAAAGAACTTCCAAGCATTTCTGTTGAAAAACCAGAGCTTAATAGAAAATTTAACATTCAACCACAAGGCTCAAGATTAGTATTAAAAGGTTATCATGAGTGGATAGAGCACCGGCCCTGGAGTCAGGAGTACCTGAGTTCAAATCCAGCCTCAGACACTTAACACTTACTAGCTGTGTGACCCTGGGCAAGTCACTTAACCCCAATTGCCTCACCAAAAAACATGTTATTATGAAAGAGAAATCAAGAGACTCAATGAAGTTAAACTGTTTACATTCCTAAATGGGAAGATCATACATGTAACTCTTAAGAACTTTATCATTATTAAAGCAATTAAAAGGAGTTTACATAGACAGAGGATATGGATATGAGTCAATTATGTTGGGATGATCTGCAAACAAATTTTTAAAATTAAAGGATAAGAAAGAAGGATCCACCAGGTGAAAGAAGAAAGGAAAGGTAAAATGGGGAATTTTTTCTCCCATAGAAAAACATAAATAAAAGCTTTTTATAGGAGAGGGGGAAAGGGGGAGACAACAGGCAATTCTTGAACTTCATATTGGAATTTGTTCAAAGAGGGAAGAGTACACACACACACACACACACACACACACACACACACACACATATATACATATATATATATATATATATATATATACACATACTCAGTTGTGTATATTTATATATGTATATATATACATACTCAGTTGTGTTTATATATATTATATATATATATACATACATATATTTTTAATATATATATATATATATATACACAAACATATACACACACACACTCAGTTGTATATAGAAATATAACTTACCCAAAAAATAAAGGGGAGGAGAAGGGGATAAGAGAAGGGTAATGAGAGGATAGAAGGGAGAATGGATTAAGGCAGGCATTAGTTAGAAGCAAAATAGACTTTTGAGGAGAGACAAGATAAAAAGAGAAAGAAGAATAAATAAAATAAAATGGGGAGAGAAATTACAGTAATCATAACTGAATGTCAATAGAATGAGCTCACCCACAAAGTAGAAGCTGATAGCAGAATGGATTAGAAACCAGAATCCAACAATATGTTGTTTACAAAAGACACGCTTGAAACAGAAAGACACACATAGAGTTAAAATAAAAGGCTAGAACAGAATCAATTGTGCTTCAACTGAAATAAAAAGGGCAGGGGTAGCAATCATGATCTCAGACAAAGCAAAAGCAAAAATAGTCCCAATTAAAAGGGATAATCAGAGAAACTACATTTTTGCTAAAAGGTACCATAGATCCTAGCTTCTTAAACTGTGGGTAGCAACCCCATGTAGGGTCCCATAACTGAATGTGGGGGTTTTGAAACATTTGGCAATGATAAAAGATTATGTATACCTATTTTATATACCTACAAACCCAGGGTTGCATAAAAATTTCTTGGGAGAAAAGGGGTCATAACTGGAAAAAATTTTAAGAAACCCTGCCATAGACAATGAAGTAATATAAAAAAAATTTTAAACAAGTTTCTCTGATAAAGGCCTCATTTCTAAAATATATACTGGGTATAGAACTGAATCAAATTTATAAAAATAAAAGTCATTCCCCAATTGATAGTCAAAGGATTTAAACAGGCAGTTTTCAGAAGAAGAAATCGAAGCTATCTATAGTGATATAAAAAAAAAATATTCAAAATCACTATTGATTAGAGAAAGACAAACTAAAACAACTCTGAAGTACCACCTTACACCTATCAGAAATGACAAATGCTGCAGGGAATGAGGGAGAAATAGGTACACTAATAAATTGTTGCTGGTATAGTGAACTGGTCCAACCATTCTGGAGAACAATTTAGATACAGGCCCAAAGGGCTATAAAACTATGCAGTCCCTTTGACCCAGAAATATCACTACTAGGTGTATATCCCAAAGAAATCAAAGAAAATAGAAAGGAACTTAAATGTATAAAAATGTTTATAGCAATTATTTTTGTTGCAGCAGACAACTGGACATTGAGAGGATGCTCATCAACTGGAGAATGGCTAAACGAGTTGTGGCACATAATTGTGAGAAGTACTATTGCTTTCTAAAAAAATGATGAGGGGTGTGGTTTCAGAAAAATATGGCAAAACCTCTATGAACTGATGCAAAGAGAAGTGAGAAATGGAAGGTCATTGTGCACAGGAACAGCAATGCTGTAATGATGATCAACTGTGAAAGAATTTGCTACTCTGATCAATATGATGATCCAAGATGGTTTCAAAGAACTTGTGATGAAAAAATGCTATCTATCTCCAGAAAGATAACTAATGAACTCTGAGTGCAGATTGAAGTAGAATTTTCTCACTTTGCTTTCCTTTTTAAAAAATATTGCTAATATGAAAACATATTTTGCATTATTTCACATGTAGAATCAATATCATTTGCATTCTCACTGGGTGGCAGGAAGGGAGAAAGTTTGGAATTCAAAATTTGAAAAGAATGTCAAAAATAAATAAAAGGTTGAAAAATAAAAAGAGAAAAGGCTTGGTATAATGGAGAAAGTGAGTGGAATTAGAGAAAAAGGCCTGGGCATAAATATATTCTCTGACATTTACTAGTCACTTAAACCTCTAAGCCTCTATTTTCTCTCTTATAAAATAGTAATCATAATACATATTTTACAAGGTAGTTGTGAGCTTCAAATCCTAACTCTGCTACTTATTGTCTATATGACCTTGGACAAGTCACTTAATTTCACTGGGTATCAGTTTCCTCATCTATAAAAGGAAGGGAATATATTGTGTGACCTCTAAAGTCCCATAAAATAATAAATCTATGATTTACTAGCCTGTGAGAAAAATGTGTTGCAAAAGTACTTTGTAAATTTTAAAGTGTTCAGTGAATGTCACCCATCAACCCACCCTTTTCTTTTCTGCCTCTATGCATTCACCCAGACAACCCCCAGGCTTGGGATGGACTCCCACTATATCTCTTCTTGTTGAAATCCTCCATCTCTTCCACAAAGCCTTCCCTTATCCCTACAACTGAAAGTGATCTTTTTTTCCAGTCTTCTCAGATTCTTCTCAGAAGCATGAGGATGAAATAGAATGGAGAAGAAGGGGATGGAACAAGGTAATATGTTAACCTTTAAAAGTTAAGAAGTACTTCAACTGCATTAAGAAAGGTGCAAATGATGATGATGATGATGATGAAGAAGAAGAAAGAAGAAAGGTACAGTGTCCCAAATGGGATAAGTGATAGTTCATCTATATTCTGCTCTGGTGAGTCCATATTTTGTCTGTATCTCCAGAGTTTAGCAGAGTGACTGGCACAAAGTAAACACTTAAATGCTTGTTGATTGACTGAGTGTGGTGTTTATTTCTAGGCACTAGATTTTAGGAAGGAATACAGAAATCTAATAGAGTCCAGAGGAAGGTAACTACAGTGGTCAAGGGACTTGAAATCAGGAACTGAAGAAACCAGGCATAGTTAGGTGAATGGTAGGTTGGGAGTGGGGCAGGATGGCAGCTGTACTTAAAGGTCTCTGTTGTAACAGGGATAAATCTTGTTGCACTTAGCTCCCAAAGGTGAGAACTAGAAGCAAGGGGGGGGGGAGGTACATTTTTGTGGAAGCAGAATTAGGTTTAATTTAACTTCTAAACCATCAGGGCTATCTAGAAGTGATGTAGTAAGCTCATTAGAGGCCTTAAAGGAAAAACTAAAGGGCTCCATATTGGGCATGTTGCCCTCCACAAGTTGGACTAGATGGTTCCTGCAGTCTCTTCTCCTTCTGAGGCTCTGTGATTGTGTAACAAGCTCCTCCAAGCCATACTGTTCTCCCTATTACTGTCTCCTCATTCCTCATCTGTGGCCTCCAGCAGTTAAATGTCATAATGGATAGAGCACTGAACTCAGAGCCAGAAAGAATAGTGTTTGATCCTTCCTTGGATACTTAACAGGTTACCCTACAGTGGGATGGGTGGGATGAGATGGAGTGGGATGGAATGGAACAGAATGGGATAGGATGGGGTGGAATGGAACAGGATGGGATGAATAGAAAGGAATAGAATGGAAGGGAATGGAATGGGACAGAATGTGGTGGAATCAAACGAGATCATCTAACTTCTCTCATCTTCAGTTTTCTCATCTGTAAAATGGGGGTTATATATAATAGCACCTAATGTGAGGATCAAATGAGATAATCAATTTCGATATTAATCTTTACCACAAATAATTTTTACCACAGTATAAAAAGCCTGTTGCCAACCTTAAAGCACTGTATAAATGTTAGTTATCATTGGCTATGGAGTCCACTCATTGGAAAAGACCAGACAAATTCAGGGATCTAGTGTTTGAATCCCAATATTCCAGAGTTAGCTAGCAGTGGTAGCAGAAGCCTATGAAGCCTTCAATTTACAAAGGGTGTGATTTGCTTGGCAAAAGCTGAATTTCCAGCAAATGGCACCGAAGGAAGTCCAATTAAGGAAGGAAATTTATGTTCTTTCTCTGCAGGACTTGTTTTGTGGTTTCTTAATGAGTTTTCAGGGAAGGTGGGCAGGTGGTCACACAGGCCAGTTGGCTCTGGAGTGTCCCACAGTCAAAATGCTGTTAACATTACTCAGAAGATGTGTGGCTAAGAGCATGGTGGGAAGGACCATGGATCCATTATCATGCCAGCTGCTTCTGGAGCCCTGCAGAAACATTAAAAGTCTAAATACCATGGCCCCCTGAAAGCTAGAGATGTTTCCGTGTTTTTCCACCCCTGAGGTCCTCTTGGGTGCCTCCGATCTGCCAGTGCCATAAAAAGAGATTACATTTATATAGGACTTAAAGGAATGCAAAGCACATTAAAGATGTTCTCTCATTTGAGCCTCAAAGCAATCCAATGTAGGTGCCATTATTATCTTCATCTTACAGTTAAGGAAATTGAGGCCCTGAGAAGTTATGTCATTTACTCAGGGTCATGAAACTAATCAAACAATTAACTTTTTTTTTCTCTTTTTGAGAATGGGTCTCCTTCTCTCACCCAGGCTAGAAGTGCAGTAACTATTATCGGCCCAAATTCCCTGCTGATCGGCACAGGAGATTTGACCTACTCTTGTTTCCAATCTAGGCCAACACAGCCTGATGGCCCCTCACATCTCAGCAGCTCAACCTTAGTGCCAGATGCCAGCCTTTGGGAGGACACGAAATCAGCCTTAGCCAGAAACTCAGCTCACAGTTCTAGACTTCAAGTTACCCATCAGCCTCTGCCTCCCCATATAATAGCAGGGATTCCAGGCATGTGTCACCATGCCCTGTCAAACAATAAGCATTTATCAAGCTCCTACTGTGTACGAAACCACGTGCTAGTCACTGAGAAGATAATACTAAAAACTAAAAATGGCATCTGATCTCCCAAAGTTTATTGTCTCTCATAGAAGACAAACTGGTACAAAGCCTTTAATTAATCTCTCTTTTTTTAATCACTCATTCATTCATTTAAAATTATTTCCTTTTTTTGCTTTGTGTTTGTAAATTACTTTGTTTTAAAATAATGAACATTTTTATTTAGAGTTTTTGTTTTGTTTTGGGGTTTTGTGGGGCAATGAGGGTTAAGTGACTTGCCTAGGGTCACACAGCTAACGTCAAGTGTCTGAGTCCAGATTTGAACTCAGGTCCTCCTGAATTCAGGGCTGCTGTTTTATCCACTGAGCCACCTTGCTGCCCTCTATTTAGAGTTTTGAGTTCCAAACTCTATCCTCCTTCCTTCCCTCTCCTCCCCCCTCCCTGAGGTGGTAAGCAATCAAATATAGGTTATACATGTGCAATTATGAAAAACATTTTATAAGGAGGTGATACCACCTGGGTATTACAGCAGATAGGACACTGGACTTGGGGTCAGGAAGACCTGAATTGGATTCTTGTCTCAGGATACTTATTAGCTATGTAAGGTGACCCTGGACAAATCACTTGACCCTCTCTCAGCCTCAGTTACCTTATCTGTATAATGGGCATAAAATAGCACCTATTTAACAGGATTATTGTGAAGATTAATCATAATGACATTTGTTAAAGTCATTTGCAAAACTTGAAGCGCTATATATATTAGCTATTGTTATTTTTAAAATTCATTTACTTTTTAATTTATGGAATAAAACAAGGATTTCCGTAACAGTATAATAAAAAAGATGATTGCACATGAAATTGCAAATCTAATTAGTATTTTATTGTAATCTAGCTATTGTTATATACTATTATTGCTATTACTGTCATCTATTGTTATATACTATTACTGTATTATGAAAGGCTTCATATAAGGAAGTAGTGTTTGAACTGTGCTTTGAGGGCAGCTGAGGGTTTTAAGAAGATGGAAGTGAAGAGGGAGTGGAAGCATTTCAGGCATCCTGGATAATCTAGGCAAAGATCTAGAGGTGGGAAAATAGAATGTTAGGCTTGAAGAACATCAAGATACTAACCTGGTCTTCCTGCCTCCAATGGCACTTCACCTCACTATAATCCAATGTGCTATAAGAACAAACTAAGCACAGGGCTGAAGTTTTCCGGATACCTCCTTTATCAGGAGTAATATCAGTACTAATGCAAAGCTAGGTGATGCAGTGGATAAGGCTCCAGGACTGGAGTCAGGAAGATATAAATTCAAATCCAGCCTCAGATACTTTCTAGCTGAGTGACCCTAGGCAAGTCGCTTCACCCTGTTTGTCTCAGTTTCCTCATCTGTCAAATGAACTGGAGAAAGAAATGGCAAACCCCTCCAGTATCTCTGCCAAGAAAACCCCAAATGGGATCAGGAAGGGTCAGACACAAGACTGAAAAATGACTGAATGATGAGAACATCTGCATTAATAGCCCCATTCCTCCACCCTCCCCAGCTCCCTTAGATCTGAGACCTCCTCTGAAGCTGGTGAGCAGAATGAGTAAAAGCTTTCCTTCAACATTTGTTCAACCAGAACACAAAGAGTTTGAGGGGTGGGACCCCACACATGTCAGTGACAAGTCTGTACCCATTTAAAAGGAATGCACATAGCATCTGCAGTTCACACTTTGAACAATTCCAATTGTGATTCAGGCAATCTCTGAGGATAAGTTCAGTAAAAGTAAAAAAAATAAAAAGGTTTCTCATGACTGCCCCCACCCCGCACACACACTGGGTATCTGCAGGCTGAACTTCCAGATGAACAGAAAGAAGCTTTTCCATGTCCCAGTCACTAATGGTACTTCCTGAACCATCTCTGGTGGATGACAACTGAGATGTGTAAATGGGAGACAGGGCTGCCCAGAAGGAGCCAAAGTAGGACAATGGAAAGATCATGGTCTCTGGAGTCTGAAGATTAGGGATTTAAAATCCCTCCCCTGATGTGTATGACCTAGGACAAGTCCTTTAATTGCTCTGAGCCTCAGTTTCCTTATCTGTAAAACAAGGGAGGCTTAGAAGGCCTTTAGGGCAGATAGGTAGTACAGTGGATAGAATGTTAGGCTGGGTATCAGGGAGCCCTGAGTTCAAAGCCAGCTAGAGACACTACCTATGTCACCCTGTGCAAGTCACTTAACCCTGTTTGCCTCAGTTTCCTTATCTGTAAAATAAGCTGGAGAAGGAAAAGGCAAACTACTCCAGTATCTCTGCTAAGAAAACCCCAAATAGGGTCTCAGAGTGTCAGACATAAGTGAAAAATGACTGGCTTTTAAGGTCCTTCAAGGGGGGGAGAAGAAGCTATTGTTTTTGTCCTTTGTTCATGAAGGGTGATGTCATGATTTGCAGTGAATTGTATTTAAATGAGGCAGTGCTGTGCAAAGTCACCAGCCTCACTCTCTCCTCCAGAGTCATCTGGGTCTAGTGGCAAGATATAGATCAGGACGACTGGAGATGACCCTGGCAGTTTTAAGACAATTGGAGTTAAGTGACTTGCCCAGGGTCACACAGCTAGTAGGTGTCTGAGGTGAGAGTTGAACTTAGATTCTCTCAAATTTGGGGACAGTGCTCTATCCACTGTGCCACCTAGCTGCCCTGGGAGATTAGATAGATAGATAGATAGATAGATAGATAGATAGATAGATAGATAGATAGATAGATAGATAGATAGATAGATAGATATAGATAGATAATGGGTGGGTGGCTGGGTGGGTAGCTGGATGGATGGATGGATGGATATACTAAGAGAGGTACAGATAATATCACAGTGTGATCAGAGTATATTAGAGTGCTAGATCTGGAGTCTTATGGTCACCTGGGTTCAAATCCTGCCACTGTCTTTCTGAGTGGTAGATTAATCACATCCTTCTCTGTTCTTCTGTTTCCTCATAAGAGGGGGTTGCTCTCAATGGACTCTAAATTCCCTTCTCCTCTGAATTTATGGTCCATGATATATGACCCCTAGCAAGGATACTGAAAATGCTCCCTTGCCTAGGGGCGAGGAGCAGAGAATGTACCAGCCCCAGTGAAGAGAGCTCAACTAAGGACCTGAAATGGTTGTGTCACAGGAAGTGTCGGAAACTGTGTATCTCAAAAGGAAACACTCCTTTTAATTAGGGGGCTCCAGTTCTAAAAATGTGGAGTATTGGAAGGCAAGGCAGCCATAGAACAATGAGTATGTTTAATCAGCCTCATTCCTAAAGGCTTGCAGACAATGCTTTCTTTAAAGGCTTAATCTGCAGCAAATTGGGCTTCTCAAGTAGGGGAGGCTAGATTTCTCCCAGTTTAGCAATTCAGCTGAAAAAACATTGTATCCTGAAGCTATAAAAATGTTTAAAGCTTTCTCTTAAACAGTCTCAGTGATGTTTTCTCTTTCATGCTACCAGCTCCAAGTCAGCTGAACAGGAGCCTCTTTCCAAAGAGCACTTCATCTAATTCTTCTGTTTTTATTTTAAGGGATGGGGCGGGGGGCGGGGGGGGGAGAGAAAGAAGAGGGCAATGAGGGGGTGGGGAGAATTCCTGGATTTAGAGAGAGGGACCGGAGCCCCTTGGAGGCACCAGAATGATGGATTTAAGAGTTGGAAGCAATCCCAGGGATCAGCTAATTGTACTCCCTTGGAGGAAACTGAGGCTAGAGAGGTAGCACAACTTGTTCGCAGTCAAAAGAGTAGCAAGTTGACCAAGTAGGATTTGAACCCAGCTCCTGTGACCCCCCCCCAATCCAGCTGGATTTAGTGCCCCTAAGAGTCACTGTCCCCTCATTGACATTCTTTGTGATGTGGGGTAGATATGCCAGTGCTCTTTGGCCTCATTCCTATAATCAGATGCCTTCCCCTAGACAAAGTCAGCATATCTCAGGAAAGTAGGGACAGAGATATGGGGTGGCATATGTACATGGGACACTCCTGCTATAATTTTGTCCAGTAATTATGCCCTGTAGCTGGGTCCCACCCTGTGATGATACTTTCTCTATTTATCTAATGGTACCTCAGCTTGGTTCAATGCCATTCCACAACATCCAACAGTGTTTATTATGTACCTGGTATTTATAAAGCTCAGAGGGTTGCCTGGGGCACAGATTGGTTATAGTGTCAGATGGCCAGTAGTGTCGGAGAGAGGATTTTAGAATACCTACTTTGAACGGTGACCCTCTGGTCCCCAAGACAGGCTGCCTCTACTCTAACACCATAAGTTGCTAAGCAAGTGATGGTTCTGTATCTGTTGTTATCAATGAAGGGGAAGCCAATGAAATCATAAACCAGGACACACACACGCACACACACAATGTCCAAGTCTCCCTTAAAGGTAGTGAGCTTGGAGTCAGGAAGATGGATTAAAATCCTGCTTCTGTCACTGGATTTGGAGTTGAAGTTTTATTTAAGCTCTACCACCATCCAAACTCTGCCCATGGGATTTCAGGCAAGTCATTCCCTCCCAATCTCCTCTTCCCTAAAATGAGGGATTTGGGTCCTACCAACAGACATACATACTCCCAGAAGGTCAAAGATAGATAGAAAGAAAGAATGAGCCGAAATATTCACAGCAGCATTTTTGTGATAGCAAAGAACTAGAAAAAAAAAGTAGGGGAGGCGGCATCATTGGGTGAATAGGTGAACAAATTGGGGTATGTAAATGTGATGAAATACTAACATGTAGTAAGACATGACAAATAAGAAAAAGTAGAGAAAGATGGGAAGACTTCCATGAACTGATACAGAGTGAAGTAGAACCAGAACAATATACACAATGACTGCAATCATATCAATGATAAAGCACTAAAAGGAAGTTAAATTCCATAATTGCAATCACCTCCAGATTGCCAGAAATACCATCTGACCCATGGGCCTTGCCATCCACCCTTCTGTTGCAGCCTTGAGACCCCTGGACTTTTCCATCTGCCCTGCAGCTGCATTTTCTTTTTATGTGTTGTCTCCTTTAATTAAAGAGTAAACACCCTGATAGTGGAGACTGTGTCATTTTTTTCTATTTATATACCTAGAAAGTGCTTAATAAATACTTTTTATTTCTTTGATTTATTCCCTCATTGACTGATCTTGATCCTAGAGAACAGATAAGGAAATACACCTCTCTCCTATAGGCAGAGAGGTGAGGATCTCTGGAAACAGAATGTTGAACAGAGTCAGACATAGTTACCATAATAGTTATTCCTGCTTACTTGTTTTTCTTTGTTAGAAGAGAGGAGTCCATTCTGAGTATTATGAATGTGGGGATACTTTATCTATCTAAATATTATGATTCCCTACTTTGCAGCTGAGGAAACTGAGACTAAGAAAACTTATAAGTTGCCATGGGTCTTATAGCTACTCAGTATCTGATCCTGGATTTGAACTCAGGTCTCCTGGCTCCAAGTTCAGAATTCTATATTTTCTGCACTAAGAAACTTGATGGGGAAAAAAACAAACCTGATAACTGGAGAGATCAAGAAAAGCTTCATGGAAAAAGGTGGAGCTTGGAGGAGAAAAAGCTTTTTAGCAAGTTGAAGGATTTGGGACTAGATAGCCTGCAAAAATTTCCAAAGGTCATTCAAGAGCAGTCACCTTCCAAAAATCACTAGAGCAACTCTCAGAGCATATCCCCAGGAAAGGCATTATATAAAGCCAACAAATCACTAAATTCTGAATAAAGCAACCATTATCATTCCTTACTTGCTATTTTCTCCATAGCTGTCCATGCTGGCAGATACAGAAATGATGCAGATCACAAGCGGACAACCTACAAAAACAAAAAAAAGAGGAAAGTGTTTTATTTTTCAATTTTCATTTATTCAATCATTCATTCAGCAAATATCTACTGACTGACTGCTACCTGTACCGTACATAGAAGAAACATACCACAGTCCCTGCCTTCCAAGAGTTTACAATGAATCTATCTGGGGGGATGAGACATACTTATGAACCAGACACTGTGTGAAGCACTGGGGTTACAAAGAAAGGCAAATACAATAAAATAAAATAAGATAAAATTTAATTTAATAAAAATAAAATAAAATAAGCAGTCCCCTCTCTCAAGGAATTTGAATTGTAGTGGGAGAATCTACATATACACAGGTATAAATAATACACACCCAAAGCTAGGACAAGTTATCCTTGGAGGCTGTGGCTCTATTAGCTAGGAAGCACTTGAAGGGTCTTCCCACAAGGTGCAGCTGGAGCTGAGCCTTGAAGGGAACCAGGGATTCCCAAAGGCAGAGGTGAGTAAGGAAAGCATTTCTAGGAATGTGGGATGGGCTGGAAGCCAGTGCAAAAATCAGGGGAGGCCTCAGTCAATGGGAAGGAAAGAGGGATCATAGAGAAGAGGGAAATGGGAACAAAGGTTCCCTTTGGCAGCCATTCTTTGGGCCTCTCAGGGCTGATACTTCCTAGTTACCCATGGGTATAGAATTAGTGGCATCCTAGCCCTCTCTCAGAATCAGCTTAACTAAGTCAGTTCTTTTTTTCTTTCCTTTTCTTTCCTCTCCTTTCCTTTCCTTTCTTCCTTTCTTTTTTCTTTTTTCTTTCATTTCTTTCTTTCTCCTCTCTCTTTATGTCTTTATGTTTCTCTGTGCCTTTCTCTGTCTCTCTCTGTCTCTGTCTCTCTGTCTCTGTCTCTGTCTCTGTCTCTGTCTGTCTGTCTCTCTCTCTGTCTCTCTCTCTGTCTCTCTGTCTCTCTCTGTCTCTCTCTGTCTCTCTCTCTCTCTTTCTCTCTCTTTCTCTCTCTTTCTCTCTCTTTCTTTTTGGAGACTGAGGCTCCCTATCTTTCCCAGGCTGAAAGTGTAATAACCATTTACAGACCCAAGCCCATTACTGATCAGCAAAGAAGCTTTGACCTGTTCCATTTCCATCCTGGGACAGTTTTTCCCTCCTTACACAGCCTGCTGGCTCCCTCTACTCTCAAGGACTCATCATCTTGATGCCAGACCCTGCAAATATATCCAATCAGCTTAACCCTACTGCAGCACAGAACTCCTGAATTCAAGCAATCCACCAACTTCAGCTTCCCTGGTAGTAGGGAATTGTTAAAGGCTAAAATTCTGGCTATATTGTCTAAAATAGCTAATGAGCGGTCACCAATAAATTATAAGCTTTAGCAAGAGTTAGACTTTTAAGCATTTATTAAGGAGAATAAGAATTTGGTAAAGAGAGAACAAAAAGGCCTACATTCATCCATCTATTAAGGGGAGAGCACGTTTCTAGCTCCGCTCTCCGCTAGCGTCCACAGGAAAGAGAACGAGTCAGAGCGCCAGCCTCCCCCTTCTTCCTCCCACAAGCAAACATCACTTCCTGACACCAAAGAAAAAAATGCATGGTCTTGCCCTCAAAGACCTTCACCTCATGGGCGGAACTCTTCTCCAGCAGGTGGCGTCATTCCAATCGTTACAGAGTACACCATACCCAGCTGGAGTCACTTCGAATTTGTGTGTCATCCTTGGGCAGGAGCCATCTAATCTTCTCTGTATCATTCCAATTTTAGTAATCTGTGCTGCCGAAGCGAGCACTGGAGTCACTTTGAAAAGAAGCTTCCTAAAAAGCTGTTAAGACAGTGAGGTGGCACAGTAGACAGAGCACTCACGGTTCAATTTAGTTGAATAGGAGAAAGCACGAAGGGGAATAATATGAGATATCTAGAAAGGGAAATGGAAGCCAGATAGTGGAGGATTTTGAATGGAAGCCGGAGGAGATGGCATTTAATAGGGAGCCATTGAGGGTCTAAGCATCAGTTTCTCGTGTAAAAAAAAAATGGGTGTAACAGGAGAAATCCTCACCTCTCTCCCAGGCCTCTTGTGAGGAAAATGCTTTATAATCACAAATAACCTCACATATAAATGTGGCATCATTACTCTGACCAGAAATCTGGTTTCTATGAGGAGCAGACTAGGCTTATGGGAATTCTTGACAGGACCCTGGCTCTTAAAGGAAATGCAAAATCTTCTTCCTTCAAACTGCCACAGCTTTTGAGTAACTGTGGGGCTGCTGATGCTGCCCCAGAGAGAAATTCAGCTGGGCTGAGGGCTGGTAATGGATTTTATCACTTGGTTGAGTGCCTAAGACGACAGTTATTAGCTACAAGGCACTGGTTAGAAATTGCTACAATTTGAGTCTTTTTGCTATTGTTGTTAGCTGATTTGTATAAACTCATATCACCCGCTGTTTCTCAGCTCAAGTTTGGGGTCTTATGAATGTGTACATTTGGTTTTGTTTGCAGAAAGGCTGAGGAGGCTTGAGAAACATTGTAGGCTTTATAAGGAGGACTCGCCATGAAATAATAGCCTTTCCACCAGTAATAAACCTGAAATTTCCATTCTGAAACTTCTATGCCCCTTTGGACCCCATTGTCTACACTGCTACTATCTACACTGCTGCCCAGTTCAGTCCCCTGGGACCAAATAGAACAAATCTAACCTCTCTTGTATGTGAAAGTCCTTCACTTTAGAGTATCATTCTTCTTTGTTGTTGGTCAGTCCTTTCAGTCACGTCCAACTCTTCATGACCACATTTAAGGTTTTCTTGGCAAAGATATTGGAGTGGTTTCCCATTTCCTCCCCCAGCTCCTTTTACAGGGGAGGAAACTGAGGCAAACAAGGTGAAGTGATTTGCCCAGGGTCACTCAGCTAGGAAGTGTCTGAGGCTATATTTGAACTCGGGTCTTCCTGACTCTATCCACTGTGCCACCTAGCTACCCCCATCATTCTTCCTTACTCTGGGCTCAACAGTCCCAGATGCTTCAAAACATCTCAAAATGATGTGGTACCATGCTGATGACTGTCCTCTGGATGCTGTCCAGCTTATCTCAGTCTTTCCTTAACTGTAGTGCCTGGGACTGAACACAAAACTTCAGATGTGGTTAGACCAGAACAGAGGACAGAGGGATCATCACTGCTGTATTCCTGGGAGTGCATCCTCCTTACTAGACAGCAAGCTCTTTTTAAATGTAGATCCTTTCAATACCTAGTAGGTACTTAATAAATGCTTATACAATAGAATAGAGTCAAATACAGTACAAGCAATAGAGAAGGGTATAGATTAGAGAGCAGACAAGAACAGGGAGGGGTGACAAATACACTGAATAGCAGGGTCAAATGGGGAAAGATCTTGACAGGCTAGAAAAAGTGGGTGGAATGTAATAAGATGGAATTTAATGGGGATAAGTGTGAAGTCTGGAGAAGTAATATAATGTACTGGATAGAAAATCAGTTTTAGAGTCAGAAAGTCCTGCCTCCCATATTTGACTATATGACCTTGGGCAAGTCACTTAAATCCATATCAACCCTCAACCTTTTTGGCCTCTCTCTAGCCTCAGACACTCTCTAGTTCACCCTCTTCTTGATACTCTCTTCTTTTTTCTCTTCTTTTCTTTTCTTTTTTTTTCCTTTTTTAAAATTTGCTGGGCAATGAGGGTTAAGTTGACTTGCCCACAGTCACACAGCTAGTAAGTGTCAAGTGTCTAAGGTCAAATTTGAACTCATGTCCTCCTGAATCCAGGGCTGGTGCTTTATCTACTGCACCACCTAACTGCCCCCCCCCCACTGCCCCAATACTCTCTTCTTTCTAGATTTTCATGACACTGTTTTCCACTGGTTCTCTTCCAAAACGTCTGACCAATCCTTCTCATACTCCTGTGCTTGAACTTTATCTAGGTCATGCCAACCAATTGTAGGTATCCCCTAAGGCTCTGTCCTGGACTCTCATCTCTCCTCCTTCTATATAGTTTCACTTGGTAATCCCTTCAACTTCTTCCATGGATTCAATGATCATTTCTAGGCAAATGATTCTCACACCTATTTATCCAGCCCTAACCTCTCTCCCAACTTTCTGTGTATATGTGTATGTGTATGTGTGTATATGTATATCCAGTCTTGAATTTCCAACTGCCTATCAGATATCTCAAATTGGATGTCCTGTAAATACCTTAAACACATGTCCCAAACTGAACTCATTATCTTTCCTCAAAAACCCTCCCTTCTTCCTAACTTTTCTATTTCTGTCAAGGACACCACCATCCTCCCAGTCACCCACATTCACAAACTACATGTTATCCTCAATTTCTCACTCTCTTTCATCTCCCATATGTAATCCGTTGTAAAGTCCCTAGGCACTGGGGATAGAAATAAAGTGAATGGAAGACTCCCCATTCACAAGAAGTTTGTAATCTAACAGGAAATATCAATTACAACATAAGTATATACAGACTACATAAAACCCTTTGGAGGCAGGGTGGGTGGTATCATAGAGAGAATACTGGAACTGGAGTCGGGAAGAACTGGATTCAATCCTTCCTCAGACTTTTATTAGCTATACAACCTGAGTCATGTCATAAACCATCAGGGAGGGGCAGCTAGGTGGCACTGTGGATAAAGCACTGGCCCTGAATTCAGGAGGACCTGAGTTCAAATCCAGCCTCTGACACTTGACACTTACTAGCTGTGTGACCATGGGCAAGTCACTTAACCCTAAATTGCCCTGCAAAAACAAAATAAAACAAAAACATAAGCCCTTGGGGGTTGTTTCCTCATCAGTAAAATTAGGTTAGACTCAATGATTGCTAAGGTCCAGCCCTAAATCTAGAATCTTAAGCTCTATCCTTGAGAGCTATTGGCATTCTCCTTTTAATTTGTTTCCCATATAGCATGAATATGTCTCTAGATCTGATTCTCTTTATCAATTGAGCTGTGCCGTGGTTCACCAAACTTACTTGTTTCAAGTTACATTAGTAACCAGAGAGGAAAGAGATGAGGGTCCCAGCCCCATCACTCATTGAGGCTTTCAGTTATGATTTTTACTAAAGCTAAGGGAAAATACAACCTGTTTTATAGAAACAAACCGGAACAAATGTGAGTTTCACTTTGACTTCATTTTCCTGAAATCCTCATCCCCTCCCCCCCACCCCCAATAGGTGGTTATCTACCTCATAGCCCTGGGAAAGTGATAGACATCCAGAATGTTTAGCTTGACTAGTTCTTTATTTTAGCCTGCAAAGAAGAAAACCAAATAGAAAATTTTGCTGGCAAGGTAGAACATGGTATAAGCAGCCATTGGTTCATTGTGAACACACACAGGCAACAGCCCTAAACACACAATTTTTTCCCAATTGTTACAATAGAATATTGAAGGGTAGGTTTTTAAAAAAAAAGGAAAATACTCTCAAATCCGAACTCTGCTATTATGATTCAGACATGTTGCTCTCCTACTAAATTCTAGACATTTGGGGAAAGTAATTCTTTTAACTAGGGTAAGCCAGAAGGCAATACTCGAAGTCTAATTGTATATTTCATAGATATTTATGATCTAACGTTGTTTGCTCTCTGACTCTAGAATTGGATCTATGATTTCATTGGAACTCCAGGAAGAAGTACCACCTCTGAAATTTGCAATAGCTAACATTTATATGGTACTTCAAGGTTTGCTTAAATAGTGCTTCCCCTAGGGGGCAGTTAGGTGACACAATGGATAAAGCACCGGCCCTGGATTCAGGAGGACCTGAGTTCAAACCCAGCCTCAGACACTTGACACTTTACTACCTGTGTGACCCTGGGCGAGTTGTTTAACCCTCATTGCTCCACCAAAAAAAAAAAAAAAAAACCCAAACCCCAAAACAAACAAAAAAAGCTGCTACAAATAGTGCTTCCCCTATGCCCACCTCCTTACCATGTACAGTAATTTCTTCTGGGAAAGTCACTGATCTGATAAACCTAGAAGTGCTTCTCTACCCAGCTCTACTACCTCCTAGAGAGATAACAAAAGCCCTTCTTTTCACTTCCTTTATGACATTAACACTTTGTTGTCTCGATTACCTGTCCTTCACTTTCTATAGTTTCATGAATTCAGTTGGGAAGGTCCGTTAACTGATTAGCAGTTTCCTGATTAACCCCACAAGACACACACACACACACACACACACACATACCTCTTTACTTTCTTGGAAATGAGGGTTGAAGTCATTAAGCCTCATTACAATGTTTTCCTCTCCTTCTGTCAATACACTGAATCCAGCTAAAACACTCCCTTCTACAAGCTTTTCCCAATCCCCCTTAACACTGGTGCTTTCTCTGTGTTGATGATTTCTGATTTATCCTTATCTTTCTTGTTTGCACATGGTTCTTTGCATGTTGTCACTCTCATTAAGATGTGAGGTTCTCGGGAGCAGGGACTATTTTTGTCTTCATATCCCCAGCACTTAACAAAGTATCTGGCACATCTTAGTTGCTTAAAGTTTATTGACAAACACAAAAGGAAGTCATGAAAGGCAGATATCCCAACTAATAAGAGTGTTGCATTTGGAGCCAAAGTGGGCCTAATTCAACAGTTCCCAATCTGTGAGCCATGGAACCAACAGGAACTACTAAGTTATGGAAAGGGATACCCAGATCCATTTGTACACCAAGAATTGACATCAGGATCACCCCTAAAACACACAGCATGAATTACATATACATAAATGAAATAAAAACTGATATAAGGAAAAACGTCCTAATAATTAGAGTTGTCTAGATGCAGAATGTGATGCTTTTCAAGGTGGTGGGCTCTGCTCACCAGAGGTCTCCAAGCAGATTCTGAAAGACGATTTGTCAAGGAAGTCATAGAAAGGCTTCATGTGATAGAAGCAATTCCTGTTGAGGGGAAGGATCTGAATTTCCTTCTAATTTTGATATCCCAGGATTCCATCAGTATCTATCTAACATGAGAATTCAGGACAGGGCTAAGCTAGATCCCTAACCTTTAATGATTACCTATGCCCAAGTGCTTCTTCAGTCCTAAAGTGGGCACTTAATAACACTAATAACTGAGGAGCTTGATAATAACTTGTGAGGAAGGAACAAAATGCTTTGAGAAATCTGTGTCCTTGAAGATTTTGAAATTCCTAACCATTCTTTAGGTCCTTTCTCCAATCCACCTCTACCATTAAATTTCTCTTCCTTCTCCCAACCATACCACCACCTTCAGCTATGCTCAATTGGGTGAGACTCTCCCTGAACTTTTCTGGCATTTCATATGTACATACATATGTGTGCATGTATAATATGTGGTATTGTCTACTAGAGAGCAGGATGAGGGTTTATTTACCTCTGGACCTTCTACAGCTCCCATGAATGACATTGTATATTGTAGAAGAAGAGTAGTAGAAGGAAGGGAAGGGAAGGGAAGGGAAGGGAAGGGAAGGGAAGGGAAGGGAAGGGAAGGGAAGGGAAGGGAAGGGAAGGGAAGGGAAGGGAAGGCATCAATAAAATTATTTTTAGTAAAAGAAAGACAACAATATGGATGCAGAGCATCTTTTTAGGTTCATAGAATGTTAGACCTTGGAAGGACCACAGTGGTCATCTAGCCCAATTCCCTCCTTTCATAGATGAACAAACTGAGGCCTGGAGAGGCCCAAGGTCATGCAGCTAGTCAGTCATAGAGTTTATGACTCCAAAGCCAATATTCTGACCTAAAAGCTTTATATGCGCATGTCACCAGTACTGCCATGGCATTCATTTGAACGAATAGGAAAGGGCGGTGATTATTTTGTTGGCTTTTTCTGGAGTGACTGCCATAGGAGTTCTGTTTGAGGGCCTAGTCACAGTCAAAGGGATAAGAAACCAAAAAATTCAGGCCAAAAACATCTATACCCCTCATGGCATATATGAATAAATGCCCTGGAGACTTCACTTAAAGAGGGAGACTTAAACAAACCTCTCTTATTCAGAACAATCATATCCAAGTGTCCCTAGACTCCAGAACAAGCAAAGCTGTGAAATTTCCAGCTCTGGGCCCAAAAGGGAAATCTATGTTATGAAATAAAGCCATGGCGATCGATGGGCTTTCAATATGGGGAATGAGTCAGCTCCCTGACTGCATAGCAAGTCCTTCCCACTTCTGAAATGAGGATTCCACAGCCTCGAGGGGAACAAAGCATCCTGCGCTGTTTGGCTGCCAATCTCCTGGCTCAACAGTCACGGAGCAACCAAGGGACAAATGGGGAAGGTGGGGGAGGGGAGGGAGTCGCAGCCTCGCTGAATGCATCATCCTAAAAGTGACCAAGAAGTAAAGCTGGACCCAGAGCCAAATACCACCCCCCTAACCCCCAACACCCCAGGCTTGGAGGCACCTGCCCTCCCATAGCCAGATAATCAGAAAACCAGAGGGTTTGCTCTCCACTTTGAGGTCCTCTCAGCCCACACGAAGGTGTTGCTATAGCCTGAACTTGGCTTTCTTGTGGTTTCCCCTCCTTTTAGGTCCAATGCTTAGCAGAAGCTTTTCAGCAGGCTCACTGGGCTTTTTCCCAAAACAGGATTTCTACAACATGATTCAACTGTGTGAGTGTCTCTACTCTTATAAGGAGACTCAGGGGGAGGCTGAAGGTTGAGGGCATCTAATTTGGTTTGAGGGAGCGCAGGATTGCCTCAAAAGGGATCCTGATTCAATGAACTGACTTCCTGATTAAGCTAGGTATATCTGTCTCTGTCTCTGTCTCTCCTCTCTCTTCCTCCCCCCTCTTCTTTCCTCTCTTCCCCTTCCTTTCGTTTTTCCCTTCCCAATGTGTGTGTGTGTGTGTGTGTGTGTGTGTATATATGGATGAATATGTATGCGGAATGCATGTTAGCATGTATGCATATCTATACAGACACATGCATATTAGTGTTTATATGTGCATACACATAATACAAAGTTATAAGAGAGTTTAATATTCCAATGGTGAAGCTTACATTCTTTTGGGCTCCATAAATAGATCTGAGGATCATCAACATAGAGGTAATAATTGAAACTGTGGGATCTGATGAGACCCCCATGTGAAGTGATAAAGAAGGAAAAAAGGAGAGTTGCCCAGGAAGGAACCCTGGGGGACACCCACCTTTAGCATGTGTCACCTGCATGAAGATCCAGCAACAGAGATTGAGAAGGAGCCGTAAAACAGATAGGGGGAGAATGAGAATCGAGTAATGCCATGGAATTCTAGAGGAAAGAGAGT
The DNA here is from genome assembly GCF_019393635.1 of Dromiciops gliroides. Classification (NCBI taxonomy): domain Eukaryota; kingdom Metazoa; phylum Chordata; class Mammalia; order Microbiotheria; family Microbiotheriidae; genus Dromiciops; species Dromiciops gliroides. The sequence goes on along the minus strand of NC_057861.1, from coordinate 41,111,922 downwards.
TGTCGTTCACCCTTCATTCTCGAAGGGGATCAATGACATCAGGAGGTCGATGTCTTGACTCTCAAGTGAATTAGATTTAAGTGAGGGAGAGCTGTACAAAGTCATCAACCTCACTCTCCTCCAGAGTCATCAGAGTCCAGTGGCAAGACATAGTTCAAGATGACTGGCTGATGGCCCCAGATGCAGTGGGAGACCTTGGCCTTTTTAAGCTAAGATCTTTCCCAGGTCTCAGTTTGTCTGGGGCAATGCCCATAGGGTATAAAGAAGGAAAAGGTGATCCACATTGTCAACACCTGCTGAGAGGTCAAGAGGAGTAAGGATTGAGAAAAGACCACTGGATATGGTCTTTGGACCATAGAGAGTTAAGAGAAAAGAGGAAAGGAAGCAAAAGTATCATATGTATAATTATATCATATATAATGTATATGTCATATAGTACATTATCATATGCATATATATATACAAATGTTTATAATACATTTGCCAGCTATAATTATATCACATATAAGGATACTTTTATATGCATATATGGTCTCCCTCAATATAATATGATATGACATGATATGATATGATATGATATGATATGATATGATATGATATGATATGATATGATATGATATGATATGATATGGTATGGTATGATATAACATAACATAACATAACATAACATAACATAACATAACATAATATAATATAATATAATATAATATAATATAATATAATATAATATAATATAACCTCTTTGAGGGAAGCGTAAGAACCAGGGCGCCACCCCCTGCCGAGAAAAACATAAAGTGACCTTTCAAAGGTCAGATTGACATCAGGAAGTTGCCTCTATTCATAGACCACCTTTAAGTCATGTCAATCAATGGACTTGAATGCTATCAGCCAATTAGCTTGGTGGTATGTGGGGGGGGCTGCCCTCTTCCAGTCTGCAGGAAGCTTTCATTCAGACAGACTGAGAAACTGTCTCTTTGGTGGCTGGAGCAAGCTCATGGTGGCAGAAGAAGCAGGCCAGGGGAGACAGGTTTCCTATCTTTCTGAACTTCACGTGTTCTTTCTTGGATAGCTAGGTGAAGGTGGCTTTCTCTCTCTCTCTTTGCTAACCCCTAATATACTTTAATAAATGCTTAAAAGCCTAAACTGAGGGGCAGCTAGGGTGGCACAGTGGATAAAGCACCAACCCTGGATTCAGGAGTACCTGAGTTCAAATCCGGCCTCAGACACTTGACACTTGCTGGCTGTGTGACCTTGGGCAAGTCACTTAACCCCCATCACCCCACACAAAACAAAACAAAAAAGCCTAAACTGTTGCTGAATTTATCAGTAAATCTTAGCTAGTTCCCCCTCCCCCAAAACTGGGGAGGGGGAGCAGGTAAGGACACACATTAGATTTTAAACATCACAGAAGGACTGAAGGACAGTCTTATTTGGGGTTGTGTAAGGAGAGGGAGGCAGAGGGAAGGGAGAAGACCATGAAGAGCCTATAAAGATCCAGATAACTCTGTGCCAAAGGAAGCTGTTTCAATGTCCTGTCCCCCAGGAAGCCTTCCTTTTTATAACTCTTCTACCTATAATCTCTCCCCTCTCTGAACTGTCATGTTCCTAATTATTTTTATTATCGTATGTGTCCTCTATAGAGGCAGCATGAGGCCCTGGAAGTAACACAAGACTTGAAATCAGATGAGACCCAGTTTGAAATTCTTGCTCCCAAACTTACTGACTGTGGCGATGTTTCTGGAGAAGTCTTATCTCCTCTCTAAGCTTCAGTTTCCTTATCTGTAAAATAAGGCTAATCCTGCTTGCTCTATAGTTCTTAAAGGGTCATCATGGATAAAGTCTCAAGAAACCATAAAGTTCTATGGAAATGGGAATTCGTGTAATTATTATGCCATTCACAGCACTTTGGGAGTATGTGTTTCCTTAACTAGGTTTTTCTCTTCATTCATTCATGTCTTTGGTCACATAGCTTTGTTGTTGTTCAGTTGCTTTTTATCCCTGTCCAATTCTTCATGACCCCATTTGGGGTTTTCTTGGAAAAAATACTGGTCTGGTTTGCCATTTCCTTCTACAGCTCATTTTACCAATGAGGAAACTGAGGCAAACAGGGTAAAATGACTTGCCCAGGATCCCATGGCTAGTGAGTGTCTGAGGCTGGATTTGAACTCAGAAAGATGAGTCTTCTTGATGGCGCTCTATCCGCTGTGCCACCTACTTCCTACTAGAGCCAGGAAATCCGGGTTCGAATCCTAGATGTGTATCTTACCACCTTCATGATTTGGGGAAAGTCACTTATCCTGTGTGGGTTTCAGTTTCTTCCTCTGGAAAACTGAGAGTTGTTATCTGATGGCTTCTGAGATTCCTTCCTGCTTTAAAACTATGACAAATCAACCAACCAACCAATTAACTAAGTAATCTATCAACCGACAAATTAATCAGCCAATTAATTAATTTTTCACTGGTTGATTAATTAATTGATTGATTAATAAGAATGAGAACTTCCTCTATGCCAGGCACTGTGCTAAGTGTCAGGGATACAAAGAGAAATAGTCTGTACCCTAAAGGGGTTCACATTCTAAAAGGCAGCGACAGCCTATATGGGGAATGGAGGCTGTGGAAGGGTGTGTTGGTCTGGTAAGTGCAATAGAAAAGCCAATTAATACTTGATTTCTCAAAGCAATTCTACTGTTCATTTGATGACTGTTCCCTGAGCAAGAAGCAGAAAGTAAAGGATGGGGGTGGGAGGAAAAGGATAGCACCACTGCAGGATGATCATTGTGAAGCATGGGCCAGCTACAGATAATGGCTTCTCACCAATCAAAATGGCAGCAAGAGTGGGGCAGCAAGCAGGGAAGCATGAAGGGAGAATGGCCAGAGTTAATGAAGCAGAGTTGAGGGGCTGGGGTCAGTCAGGTCTGAGATCATGGTCCCAAGAACAAGACGAGAGAAGAGTTGTGCCTATTCAATACGACAAACATTTATTAAATAATCGTGGTTAATTTAATAAGGAATAATTATTAAGGAATAATGACTGGGGTAGTGAGGTGGCATAGTCGATAGAGTGCCAGGATTGGAGTCAGGAAGACGTGAGTTCAAATCCAGCCTTAGACACTTACTAGCTGTGTGACCCTGGGCAAGTCACTTAATCCTGTTTGCCTCAGTTTCCTCATCTGCAAAATGAGCTGGAGAGCCCAGGGTCACACAGTTAGTAAATGTTAAGTGTCTGAGGCCGGATTTGAACTCAGGTACTCCTGACTCCAGGGCCGGTGCTCTATCCACTGCGCCACCTAGCTGCCCCTGCTCCAGTATCTTTTTATTGTTTGTTTTTGGGGTTTTTTTTGGTTTTTTGGTTTTTTCTGTGAGGCAATTGGGGTTAAGTGACTTGTCCAAGGTCACACAGCTAGTAGGTATCAAGTGTCTGAGGCCAGATTTGAACTCAGGTCCTCCTGAGTCCAGGGCCGGTGCTCTATCTACTGCACCACCTAGCTGCCCCAATCCAGTATCTTTGCCAAGAAAACACCGAATGGGATCACAAAGAATCAGATACGACTAAAACTGATTGAACAACAATGATGAGACTAATAATATCTTGTATTTACATATAGTGCTTTAAGGTTTGCAAACATCTCCTTTTATCCTCAAAACAACCCTGAGAGGTTCGTATCATTATTATCACCACTTTACAGATGAGGAAGTGGAGGCAGAGCAGAAGTGACTTGCCCAGGGTCATAGTAAGCATCTGAGGCCAGATTTCAACTCGAGTCTTCCCGACTCTCTATCTAGGACTCTATCCACTAGGCCACTGAGCTATCTCACTATGAGAACAAAGCCCTGTGTTAGTAAGGATACAAAGAAAAAAAAATGAAAATAATCCCTGTCCTCAAGGAGCTTAGATTCTATTAAGATGACAGACTATGCACAGAGATAAGTAAATGTTAAGAATATGCCACGGGGGCAGCTAGGTGCCACAGTGGATAAAGCACTGGCCATGGATTCAGGAGGACCCGAGTTCAAATCTAGCCTCAGACACTTGACACTCACTAGCTGTGTGACCCTGGGCAAGTCACTAAACCCTCATTGCCCTGCGAAAAAGAAAAAAAATAATATGCCAAGTACATGTGATGTTGGCCAAGTTACTTAACATCTCCAGGCCTCAGTTTCCTTATCTGTACAATGAAGGGGTTGGACTAGATGGTTTCGGAAAACTCTTGTCAGATACCAATTTAGGAACTCTGTATTCTATGACCTTATCTACAGAATAATTCCAAGTGAAGACAGCAGTAACAATTAGAGGAATCAGGAATAGCCTTAGAAAATGGCATTGAACTGGCATTCTGTCCCAACTTTATATCCTCCTCAGTACTTAGCATAGATCTGGGTCCATGGTGGAAAAATAACAGCAACAATACTTTAAGATTTCCAAAGCACTTTACAGTTTATATCATTTGATTCTTATATGAAGCAAGTGTCTTATTTCCCCCATTTTATGGATAAAGGGACTGAGACTACGAGGAGTGAAATTTATTCATTAGGGTCATATAGTTAGCAAATGATTATGGCTGGATTTGAACTCACATCTTCCTGACGCCAAGTCCAGCTCTCTCTCTCTCTCTCTCTCTCTCTCTCTCTCTCTCTCTCTCTCTCTCTCTCTCTGTTTCTCTCTCTCTCCCCTATGGCATTAGTCACCACTGACTTTCCCAGCTAAGCAGCAGGGTACCCAGATTTTCTAAGAAAGACAGATGTTAAGGCCAACATGAGACCTGTAAGAAATTCTACAAAGAAGAAATGAACCCCGTTTTTTTTTTTTTACCAAGAGATTCATATTATGCAGAACTGTCTAACAAATGCTCTCGGTCAGCTTTCAAATTCTTGTTATAATTAATAACAGAAAAGTGAGAGCCTGGAGCTGCATGCAAATCACCCTTTATTCAGGCCCAATGCCAACTGCAAACCAGTCGGAATGAAGGATGTAGTTCATAAGCCTGTAATGAAATTAATTAATGGAAAGATGACATGAAGATAGATGCCGGGTTGCTTAGCTGTCATAACCCAAGCCAGTTCTTTTAATTTGTATATATCTCGCCGTCTCCATAGGAAGCTAGGCAAAATCACTTACCAATGCCCTCTTAAATTAGGGACAAGGATAATGTGTGCTCAATGGACAGTTTCAGTGCCATCCAAGTGACCTGTATGTGGTCTACAGTGTGAGTTCTAATTTAGAAATTCTCAAAGAGATGGATTCCATTGGACCATAGAATCTTGGCATTGGGAGGGACTTCAGAGGTCACCTAGTCCAACCTATACCTGGAGCGTGAATCTTCTGGATATAACATTGCTGACAAGTGGGCACCTGACCTTTCAAACATCAAGTGATGAGGAATGAAAGAATGATCATGCCTTTGGTGCTTACTGTGTGCAGAGTCCTGGCTCTCAACATTATAACCGAAGGAGACACTATATACAGGAGGGAACGGCTACAGGGCAGATGGAAAGGTCTTCTGGTCCTTTGGGGTGCAGCAGCAAAGCAGATGGTCATACCTCTTCTTAAATGTCATTTTCACTAATAAAACCATCTCCATTTTGAATGTTCATCTATTTGATGGTGTCAAGGACTTTGTTGGTGAGAATTTTATTTTTTGGCTCTTTGGTAGTTGTGACTGATGAAGAAGTAGGGACTGAAGCACTTACTGCAGGGGGTCCCATTACCTTAGGAAGCAATCCAGTCTACTTTGGGACTTATCAAATTATTAGGGAGTCCTTCTTTTACCTTATATGGAGCTGTGATCCCATTGGCAAAGAATTTACCTTCAATGGCGTGGATCACACCCCTACTCCATTACTTCCCAATCTTTCTAATTTTCACTGATATTCTCAGTGGAAAGAGCTCTGGACACAGTCAGGAAGACCTGAGTTCAAATCTAGCCTCAGATACATACTAAGTGTGTGACTCTGGGCAAGTTACTTAACTATGTTTGCCTCATTTTCTTCATCTGAAAAATGAGCTGGAGAAGGAAATGGCAAACCATATTCCAGTATCTCTGCCAAAAAAATCCTACATGGGGTCACACAGAGACAGACACGACTAAAACAGCTCAACAACAGCAACAACAACAAACATGGTGTCAGGAGACCAGAGTTCAAATCCACCTCCAGGACTTACTGGGGCTGGGCCCATGAGCAATAGCTAGAAGAGTAACTGAAATTAAACCAGTGCTTTATATTCATCTTCTCACCGGGCCCACACAACAGCCCCGTAAGGTAGGGACTGCAGATTATTACCAGCCATATTTTAGTGATGAGGAGACTAAGGAAAGATGTGCCCAGGGTCGCACAGCTAGTAAGGCTCTGAGACTTCACTCAGCCCCACGTCAGCATGATTCTAAGGCCTTTAGTCGCTAAACCCCGCTGCTTCCACAGGGGAAGTTACTTCTCATCTCTCAGACTCAGTTTCCTTATCTGTAAATTATGGACAGGATTATTTCCACTATCTACCCTCATAAGAGGGCAGACTGGTATCCTGGAAAAAGAGGGAGATGAAACCAGAATTTTTTATGCTTGAGTTAAATTCCACAAATCAGACCTGGACAAGTGTGATAAATCATTTGAGTGGAGAATGAAGAATGAGGAGAGAAAATAGAGCCTGTGGATGCTGACAGATCACACTGACGAGGAAGCCATCATAGGGCAGAATGGGAGAGGAATTCATCTGAGTCATCTGGTAGCATCCTATTTTAACATCATTCTCTATAACCAGGTGCTAAGTTCTGTTTTCTCCTAAAGGATGTCAGCACCCACTGAATTGAGTGTCCTGGGACAAAGCCTCAGTTGTCCTTCCCTAGTTATGGCTCCTTTAGAGAGCTGGCCTCAGAGTCAGGAAGACCTGCATTCAAGTCTTGCCTTTGATACTAAAGGCTGGGGGACTTTGGTCAAGTTCCTTAACCTCTCCATGCCCCAGGCAATATTCTGAGATAGTTAAAGTTAAAGGAAGGAGGAAGCTAATGACTTTATGAGAAATCAAGACACAATAAAGAATTACAAGTCTCTCACAGTGTGATTAGGAAAAAAAAAGTGGACGGAAGGAAGGATGGAAGGAAGGGAGGAAGGAAGAAAGGCAGGGAGGGAGGGAAGAAGAAAAGGAGGAAGGGGAAGGGACAGAGTGAGGGAAACAATGAAGAATTGAGCCATTTGATGAAGGAGATGGTGTGGGACAAACAGAAAGAGTTCTAACTAGGGACAAAGGCCTGGGTCTTAACTTGAGCTTTGTCCCTGACTCTCTGGACAACATTAGCAAGTGAAGACCATAAGCCAAGGACTATAAGGGATCTCCAAAGGCACCTAACTCAAGCACTGCATTTTACAGAGGATGAAACTGAGGCCCAGAGAGGTGGTGACTTGCCCAAGGTCACCCAGACAAGTGTGTGAGAGGTGAGTTTCAAATACCGGTCATCTGACACCAAATCCCACACTCTCTTTCTCTACTGTGCCTCTCCACCCCAAAAATGTGTTCCACCACTCCGGTTCCCAGGTCCCTCTCCATTCCTAAACCAGCCATGGTGCAATGGAGTTTTCTTGACAGCTCTGCCACTGTCAGTGGTGCCTCTCTGGGTAAGTGAGACACAGGCACGCAGGAAGGTGAATGAGCTTGCAGCCATTCCTCTGGGTAGGCCTCACTCTGTGCAGCCTGGTTAAGAGCTCCCATCCTTCATAAGGATGCAAGTCCCAGAGCCAAGCACCACAGCTGCGTTCTTCTCCTTGGGCAGGTCTCTAGAGGAGCACAAAGGCGAGGGCCTGCTATCGATCGCCTCTTTCCTTTCTTGGGCTCAGCTCAAGCACAGCATCCAGATTTCAGGGAAGGGCTTTTATCCAATTTTCCAGCCCACCTGAGTTGACGGATGTAGAGTTGTCTCCCACCATATGAGTCAGTAATGAATGGTGCGGGGGATCTGGGAGAAGATACTTCTGTATCCATACCCCACATCGAGGGGAGTAAAAGAAAGACAAATTGTTCCAATGTGCCTAATTTATACCAATCTTGTTACTGGAAAGGCCTAATATTCCCCACTTTTCAAAAATGCTGAACTTATGAATCAAATAGTTTGGGGAATTATGATAACCAGCATTTATACAGCACTTTAAGTAACCAAGTATTCTCTGTTCCACAGTATAGTAAAGGGGAAAGGGTTGTTGTTTTTTTCCTTTAGTGAGGCAATTGGGGTTAAGTGACTTGCCCAAGGTCACACAGCTAGTAAGTGTTAAGTGTCTGAGGCCGGATTTGAACTCAGGTACTCCTGAATCCAGGGCCAGTGCTCTATCCACTGCACCACCTAGCTGCCCCGGGAAAGGGTTCTTAAGGGGGAGTCTGAGGGCCTCGCCTCAAACCTTAACTATACTCCTGACAAGTTATTGGGTGATTTCAGGCAGGTCACTTAATCTCTAGGTCTCCATTTCCTTAGGAGAATAGGAGTGGTTTGGCTTCAATGGTATTAAAGATTCCTCCCAGCCTTTGATTCCACAAGCCTGTGATCTGAGGATCTTCCCCAGAATCAGGAAATCCAGGGCTGCATCCCAGCTCCCCTCTCTTTCCTTGGCCAAATGACTTTCACCCTTCTAAATATGTTTCTTTATCCGTAAAATAAAGACAATATTCCCACCACTTACCTCCCAGAACCGTTGTGAGGAAAGAACCATTTGAGGAAAACCTCAAAGCAATATAGAAATGTTAACTAGTATCATTAGAAAGGCAGTGTTAGGGGGGCAGCTAGATGGTGCAGTGGATAAAGCACTGGCCCTGGAGTCAGGGTGACCTGAGTTCAAATCCAACCTCAGACACTTGACACTTACTAGCTGTGTGACCCTGGGCAAGTCACTTAACCCCAATTGCCTCACCCAAAAAAAAAAAAAGAAAGAAAGAAAGAAAAGGAATAAAGGCAGTGTGATGGAGAGGATAGAGAGTCAGCCTTGAAGTCCAGAAGTTTGGGGTTCAAGTCCTGATTTGGGCACCTACTGTCTGTGTGATCCCCAGCAGGTCCCTTAACCTCTTAGAGCCCTAGACAACTGGTGTCAAAAACTGATAGAAAATCACAAAGTAACATGTTAAGCACTTTACAAACATTATCTCATTTGATCCTCACAACAACCCCTTGGAGGTAGGTACTATTATGACCTCCATTTTACAGATGAGGAAACTGAGGCTTAGAGAGATCAAGTGACTTGCCCAGGGTCACATAGATAGCAAATAAAATATCTGATTTGGATCCCTGTCTTCTTGACTCTAAGTCTACTGCTTTAGCCACTATTCCACATTGTCATTTAATAATGAAAACATTTTTTTTACAAAATTGAATGGGACCTAGCATGGTGCTTTGCATATACCAGTAGCCTGATCCATGATTCATGGAATAAATGGATAAATGCATGAGTGAGTTTTCCAAAGCTGAATTGAGGCATAGCTTTGAAGAAATCCATCTGAGAAGCAAGGATAATTTGACTAGCAAAACTAGTCAATGGGAATGAGAAATCAATGATGCAAAAGGATCCAGGGAAAATCTCTATTGTTTCAATTAAATTTAACCAATGTATATTAAACACTTGCTATGTGCCAGACACTGCACCAGGCAAGGGGTGTACAGAGTCAAAAATTAAACAGTCCCTGCCCTCAGGGAACTTACATTCCTATGAAAGGATAGAGTGTGCATATAACTAAGTATTAAAATGGATCTACGTAGTGGGGCAGCTAGGTGGCGCAGTGGATAGAGCACCGGCTCTGGAGTCAGGAGGACCTGAGTTCAAATCCGGCCTCAGACATTTAACACTTACTAGCTGTGTGACCCTGGGCAAGTCACTTAATCCCAATTGCCTCACTAAAAAAAAAAAAAAATGTATCTACATAGTAAGATAGCAAAGTGGACCCGGAGTCAGAATGACTCATTTTCCTATGTTCCAATTCAGCCTGACACTTGCTAGCTGTGTGACCCTGGGTAAGTCACTTAACTCTGTTTGCCTCAGTTTCCTCATCTGCAAAATGAGAATTAGTTGGACTAGGTGACCTTTCTGGTCTTTCCAAGTTCTATGATTAAAACAGTCTTTTCCCTCCCCCTCTATGCCCTGGAAATTGAGAAAAATGTCATCTACATCTATGGTATATCTGACTTCAGAGGCCATATCAACCAAGCCCTTCATTTTACAGATGGGAAAACTGAGGCCCAAGCAGGTCTTAAGTGACTCACCCAAAGACATACAGGTCATAGGTAGGTTTTGGGGCTAGGTTCTTTCTACCAAAATGTGGCATCCCTGCCTTCTTCTCCCAGGAAGGCCAAGAACTTGGCATGGGCAAGTCACTTGGTTTTTCTACAAAAATCTCAACCCTTCAAATCTCTCCAGGGTAACACATAAGGGTCAGACAGATGAAAAGATGTAAGCATCACTGTGTTGGAGCCAGTTTTACTGGCTTGTGAGAGATGACTGTTAAATTTTCTGTGCGAGCATTTATAGCTCAGAAATCAGTAAACACTACAAATCAGGGCTTCATTTACTGTTTTGTTGATTGTCTAGATGTAAGAAAGTGGTGGGGAAGGAATAAAGGAAGAGAGGGAGGAAGGGAGGGAGGGAAAGAGTGAGGAAGGAAGAAAGGAAGGAAGGAGGGAGGAAGGAAGGAAGAAAGGAAGGAAGGAAGGAAGGAAGGAAGGAAGGAAGGAAGGAAGGAAGGAAGGAAGGAAGGAAGGAAGGAAGGAAGGAAGGAAGGAAGGGAGGGAGGGAGGGAGGGAGGGAGGGAGGGAGGGAGGGAGGGAGGGAGGAAGGAAGGAAGGAAGGAAGGAAGGAAGGAAGGAAGGAAGGAAGGAAGGAAGGAGGGAGGGAGGGAGGGAGGGAGGGAGGAAGGGTTCCACAGCTAATAAATGTCTGAGCCTGAAATTGAACTTAGTTCTTTCTTTCTGAATCAGTACCCTATCCACTGCACCACCTAGCTGCCTATTAATGTTAATAATACAGATTAGGGGCAGCTAGATGGCACAGTGGATAGAGCACCGGCCCTGGAGTCAGGAGTACCTGAGTTCAAATCTGACTTCAGACACTTAATACTTACTAGATGTGTGACCCTGGGCAAGTCACTTAACTCCAATTGCCTCACTAAAAAAAAAATACAGATTAAACTTAAAAGTGTTCCATGAATAGGTTGTTTTTTTTTTTCTGGAGAATCAGGTGTTAAACAGTTTCTCTACATGTAAGAGATGTGAATATTCCTTTTAAAATTGCAAAGAACACATGAGATGGAAGCTCATGAAAGGGAATTAAATGCAGCTTTGGGTACATGAGGGTGACTCTCTGACGTGCTTTCTGGTCAGTGTGTAGAGAACTGAAAAAAAACTGTCTGGCGGTGGGGAGGAGGTACCTCAGTCATTCTGAAGGTCAGTCAGCCAATCATTAAAGAGCCTTTATTACGCATCCACTATGTGGCAGGCATTGTGCTAAGCACTGGGGATGCAGAAAGAAGAGACACTCTCTTACAAAAAGTCCAAGTACTCTCCCTCTCCACCAGATTATAATAATGTTCATTTTCTTGATCAAAAAAAAATGTATTTGAACTACTGGATCCAAGAACAGCTAGTAATAGCTGACATTGGCATAGCACTTTACATACAGTATCTCATTTGGAACTCCAAACATTCCTGGGGGAAGGGACTTTAGGTATTATGATGTCCATTTTGCAGATGGGAAAATTAATTTAAATTAATATTTTTTTAAAATACATCAAAAGATTAAATAACATGTACATGGCCACACAGCTAGTGTCAGGAGGAAGGATCCCAACTCAGGTCACACTGACTCTATATTCAACCCTCTGAGATCCACTATGCCCTGCCATATTGTTTAGGAGATGAAGTCAGGTCATAGGATTGGATACAGGAGAGACCTTAGAGGTCATCTAGTTCAATCCCCTTATTTCATAGGTAATAAGAAAACAGGGTCACAGGTCTGGATCTAGGCACCTCAGGAGGGGTCATTAGTCCATCTCCTTCATTTTACAGATAAGGAAACTAAGACAAAAAAAGGGTTAAGTGATCTGCCTAGCCAAGGTCTCAGAGGCTGGATAGGAACCCAGTCAGACCCTCTGACTCCAGATGCCTCTCAAATGAAGAAACTGAGACCAGAGACTTAAAATATCTTTCCCAGTGCCACACAACTAGTAATTGGCAGAGCTAAGATCATGGGATCATATGATTTCAAGCTCAAAAGGAATTTTAGAAATCCTTTACTTTGACTCCCTTATTTGAATGAAAGATACCTCCATTACCCCTATATCGGTAACGACAGAGACCCTGGACTTCTCATTTGAATCAATCAATCAGAAGGTATTAACAAGTGATGAAGAAAGGCTAGACATCTCCGTCGAATCAATCAATTGAATAAAAGGCATCTTAACTAGGTACAAAAAAAGTCTTTGATCACTTTGGAAGGGATGAAAGCTACCAGATAAAGTGAAATGATTCCATACTAGAGGCCTACTGGGATTGGCTAAAGATTAGAAATGACATATAATGGGAGAAGATCAATTCAGAACCCAAGAATTCTAGTGTGTGGCACTTAGAGGAGAGGATGAGCAGTTCCAACCAAACCTGAGAGAGAGAAACACCTAGGCGATGGAAGAGGTAGAAAAAGTCTACATTCTCCTTGCCTCCTTGATCAGAGGATGACCTTGGGAACTTCAGAGGGTGAGAATTTGGACTTTTCAGTGGTATCCTAGCAGTGTCCTCAGGACAACAGCTGCTAGGGGCAATGTAGGGACAAACTAGACATATTGAGAAGAGGCAGCTTCAAGCAAGCTAGAAGAAGTACAACAGAAAAGAAAGACCCTACCTTGTTGTTGTTTAATCATTTAGTCATATATGACTCTTTGTAACCCCATGAACCATAGCACATCAATATTGTCCATGGAATTTTTTTTTGGGGGGGGGGCAATGAGGGTTAAGTGACTTGCCCAGGGTCACACAGCCAGTAAGTGTCAAGTGTCTGAGGCCAGATTTGAACTCAGGTCCTCCTGAATCCAGGGCTGGTGCTTTATCCACTGTGCCACCTAGCTGCCCCCCACAGGATTTTTTTTTTGACAAAGATAGAGGTTTGCCATTTCCTTCTCCAGAGTATTAAGGCAAACAGAGGTTAAGTGACTTCCCCAGGGTCACATAGCTAGCAAGTACATAAGGTCAGATTTAAACTCAGGTCTTCCTGACTCCAGGCCTGGCAACTAGGTGGTGCTGTGAATCCATCAGGGCTGGAGTCAGAAAGACCTGAGTTCAAATTTGGCCTTATGCACTTGCTAGTTATGTGACCCCGGATAAATCATTTCAATGTAGTCTGCTTCAGTTTCTTCAGCTATAAAATGTGGGTCATAATAGTACCACTGTTCTAAAATTGTGAGGATCAGGTGAGATAATATTTGTAAACTCAGCAGGGCCTGGAACACAGCTGGAGCTTAATAAATGCTTGTTTCTCTTTTCTTTTCCTTCCCCCTAAGAAGAGTATCTTGAGAATTCTAGCAAAATTACTTCCAAAGCTCTCAGGTGCTACCCCCACCACATATTCTCTAAGCTTGAGACCAATTTCCCCCAGACTCCATGTACTTGGGGGAAGAGTGTGTCACAGACATTTGCAGGGAATGTTTTATGCCATCTTTTCTTACTATATCTCACCTTGGTAAGCTTGCTTGATTAAAAGCTAATTAAGTCTGAATCACATTGATATTAACTGATAATCACAGGTGAGCTATACCGGTGGGGGCTCAAGAGCTAGAACTAGTACCCGAGTACTAGAAAACTGATCCAATCCCTCAGGTGTACTTCTAGAACCCTGAGGAGAGATGGTTCAGTTGCTATCTGGGAACCCAGCCTGCCAGTAGGAGTGTAATGTGGGGGAAACCCCAAATCCAAAGCCTATACTACATTGCTGATGAGAAAACTGGGGCCCAGAGAGCTTAAGTGACCTGCCCAAAGATTCAAACCTAAGAATTCCAATTTTAAATTGAGTGTTCTAATAGACTATGTAGTAGATTTGGTGGTAAAAGATTCAAGGGTATAACTGAGAAACGGTTAATAAGCCCCATTGATTATTTATTGGCTTCTCCAAAACACTTAATCAAAGGAGGATGATTAGCTGGAGTGTACAGTTAATAGCTACTATTTCCTCCTCCAGGCCCCTGCAGATCAGAGAAGAACTGCAACTGTGGAATGACATGAGTAGATCATCTGGGAGCTGGGATAGTTTCTTTTGGATGAGCATTTCCCTCTCCGACCACCATCCTCCCGCAGAGCACAGAGGACCATGTCATTTCTTCCCCTGGCATAGAGAGAAGACCGCTCACTCCACATGTAAATTATCTGAGTATCAGAGATCTCTCATTCCTTGGCAAACAAAGAACTTACTAGTTCTACCTAACGAAACCTTCCCTGACCCCCACTGCTTTGTCTCCAGAAGATCATAATTATTTCCAGAGACAGGTGACAAAGCCAAAATGTTTTTGTGTCTATATTTTAAAGGGATAAGAAAAAACAAAAGTGAAGGAAAGAAAAAATATAATGCGAAGAGTCCAAAGATCATTTTGATGAGTTAAAATGACATGGATATGAGAAAGCAAAGAAAGGAATGGTCTAGACTACACCCTGGTCCTCCAAAGGAGCTTCCAGAATATTACTTCTTCAAATTATGAAAGCAATAAAGCCTCGATTTCCTTAATAATTGCTTCTGATGCCACTTTCAAATTCATTTGTGGGGGAGGGCTAATGCATGTTGTACAACACTGTTTAAAGTCTCCATAATTACAGGCATATTTTGCCTTTCAGTATCTTTTTTTTTCATTTTCCTTAATTCCATTATCAGACAGGGGATTTTTTTTTCTTTTCTTTTCTTGCTTCTAATTGTGGGACCTTGTCAAGCATCATGCACCCAACAAATGGAACAAGTTCTCTATTGTCTGACTTGATGAGTTTTGTGTTAGGTGCACATGGAAGGTGTCTTTATCCTGGGCTCTTTCCCCCCTATTCAGAACTTACATTTGGAGCCACTATTAGAAAAAGAAATGCTTTTTTTCTCCTGTAGGGAACTACATCAAATTTTCAAGGACTATCGGTCGATACAAATATTTTGCACTGAAATGGTGCTTTTAGGCTCAGTCTCAAAACAATTTGTAAACAGTTTTTGTGTTCTTGGTGAAGTGTGTAAAACATGCAGAAAATATTGTGCTGGACAGAGAACTGGATCTGGAGTAAGAAGACCTGTATGTAAGCCTTACCTCTTCAGATGACTATTTGTTTGACTATGGGTAAGCCACTTAACCTCCCTGGGCCTCAGTTTACTCATCTGTAAAATGAGAGGGTTCAACCAGATGCCCTCTAAAGTGTCTTCCAATACTTAATGATATTGTTAGATAGAAAGATAGAAAGACAGGCAGACAGATAAATATAGGCACATGGATGGATGGATAGATGGATGAATAGATAAATAGAAAGACAGACATACAGATATATAGGCAGACTACTTAACAGTCAGTCAGTCAATACACATTTATTAAGTACCTATAATGTGTCAGGCACTGTGCTAAGCACTACATATATATATATATATGGATGGATATATATGTATTTATGTATGTATGTATATGTATGTGTGTATATATGTGTGTGTATATACTGTGCTAAGCACTACATATATATATGGATGGATATATATGTATTTATGTATGTATGTATATGTATGTGTGTATATATGTGTGTATACATATATATACATACATGCATATATATACATATATATGTATATATATATAAATAAAGCAAAAGCTAGTCCCTGACCTCAAGGAGTTTATAATTTAATGGGGGAGTCAGCATGCAAGCAACTATGTACAAACAAGTTATATACAGGATAAATTAGAAATAATTAAAAGAAGGAAGGGACTTGGATTAAGAAGAGTTGGGAAAGGATTGTTTTGCAGAA
Organism: Dromiciops gliroides; assembly: GCF_019393635.1. Taxonomy (NCBI): domain Eukaryota; kingdom Metazoa; phylum Chordata; class Mammalia; order Microbiotheria; family Microbiotheriidae; genus Dromiciops; species Dromiciops gliroides. The sequence continues at coordinate 41,095,944 of NC_057861.1, read as the reverse complement.
GGTGGGATTTTCTGAGATTTGAAGGAAGCCAGAAGGTGGAAATAAGGAGCGAGAACATTCCAGGGAACAGTCAGAGAAAATTCCTGGGAACAGATGAAGTATCTTGTTCAAGAAACGGTGTCACTGGATCAAAGAGGATTGGGGTTCCCTGATCTATCCTTGTGTATATTCATCCAGATAGATAGATAGATGGTAGGTAGATAGATAGATAGATAGATAGATAGATAGATAGATAGATAGATAGATAGATAGATAGATGGATGGATGGATGGATGGATTAGAGGATGGAAGGAAGGATAGATGAATGGATAGATAGATAGATAGATAGATAGATAGATAGATAGATAGATAGATAGATAGATAGATAGGAAGGAAGGAAGGAAAAATAGCTATCCAGATTGATAGATAGATAAGAAGGAAGGACAAATAGATTGATAGACAGAAATATAGATATAGACATATATATATATATATATATATATAGAGAGAGAGAGAGAGAGAGAGAGAGAAATAGATTGATAGATAGCCATATAGATAGGAAGGAAGGACAAATAGATTGATAGCCAGAGAGAGAGAGAGAGAGAATGAAAGGACAAATAGATTTATAGATAGCCAGATTGATAGACAGGCAGATAGATAAATAGAAATAGTGATAGAGATAGAGATATACATGTGTGTATACTGTCTATAACAGGGTTAAAGCTTTTGCCTTTCTTTCCCTGCCCTCAAGAAACTTACACTCTAATGGGGAAGACCAGATTTAAAGAACTAAGTACATTACAAAACATAGACACAGTATAAATGGAAGGTCAAAGACAAAAGGGACTGGTTGGGGGGTCTGGAAAGCAGGGGGACAAAAGCCCCCTCTATCAAGAAGGTGAGATTCAAGCTGAGTCTTGAGCGGCCAGGGACCTCAGAATTCACATACTCCATTTTACAAATAAGGAAACAGGCAGGTGACATGACTCAAGGCACATAGACAGGAAGCAGCAGAAGCTGGGTGTGAATCCACCTCCGGTGCCTCCAAAGACTATCCTCTTTCTATAAGGTTACTCTTGTTTCCCTGGTACAATGGAGAGGGTTCTGAAGTTGGCATTAGGAAGACCTGAAGTTGAATCTTGCCTTAGATGCTAGCTAAGCAGTATACAGTCTTAATTTAATCTCTCTCATCTACAGTTTCTCCACAGATCTACTGTGGGCATTATATTCGATCACAAAGAAATTCCTGCAAAAGCAGAAACTCGAGTGTCCCAAAAGTCTTAGGGCAGCTTTGAATTAAGAAAGCTTTAAACAGCACTAAGACTTTTGGGACAGCCTGTAGAAAGGTTACTTATTATTATTGTCAGCTATTGTTATTACAAAGATTGACCAAAGAAAACCAAAACTCATTCTGTTTTCCCTCTCTGCTTTCACAAAACATTTAGTTTTGAACCTCTCAAATACTTAATAATAATAGCTAGCATTTACCTAGCACTTAAGTTTTACAAAGCAAGTGTATTCTCATGTAATCGTGGGTATTATACTTATCTAACTTTGTTTATCTCCCCACTAGACTCTAAATTCTGTGATGGTCGGAATTATGTCTTATCTAAACATTTTATCTCTTCTCCAACTCCCTCCACCTTCCACAATGCTCTGTATATAGTAGATGTTTCATAAATGTTTATAAAATAATACTAATGATAACCAACATGTTGGAGGGCTTTTTATTGTTTAGCCATTTTTCAGTTGTGTATGACTCTTCATGACCCCATTTGGGGTGTTCTTGACAAAGTTACTAAAGTGGTTTACCATTTCCTCCTCCAGCTCATTTTATAAGATGAAGAAACTGAAGCAAACAGGGATAAGTGACCTATCCAGAGTCACACAACTAGAAAGTGTCTGAGCCTCGAATTGAACTCAGGAAGATGAGTCTTTGAGACTCCAGGCCTGGCAATCTATCCACTGCACCATCTAGCTGCTTTAAGGTTTGCAAAATACTTTATGATATTATCTCATTGTATCCTCATAACAATTCTGTGAGGTAGATGGTATTATCATCCTCATTTAACAGATGAGGAAACTGAGGCAGATAGGTGAAGTAACCTATCCATGTTCACACAGTTAATAAGTGTCTGAGGCAGGATTTGAACTCAGGTCTTTGTAATTCCCGGTACAGTATCCTAAGTTCTCCATACCTTGAGGTTTTTCAAGCAAGAGCTGGATGACCTCTTTGTCAGGTATATCATAGATAAAGATCCTTATTCAGGTCTGAGTTGGACTAACTGGTCTCTGGGGCCCTTATAATTCTGAGATCCTGTGATTCTGTCTATAATCATATATATTATATGCCCATAACATAATATATAATAATACAAGGCTGGCTTTGGACCCCCACAGTCCTGCACACAGCAAGCACTTAATAGAACAGAGAACAGGGAGCAGCTAGGTGGCGCAGTAGATAGAGCACCGGCCCTGGATTCAGGAGGACCTGAGTTCAAATCCAGCCTCAGACACTTGACATTTACTAGCTGTGTGACCCTGGGCAAGTCACTAAACTCTCATTGCCCCACCCCAAAAAATAGAACAGAGAACAGGGTGTGAAGTTAAAGAACCTGGTTTCTAATCCCACCCAGCTCTTCCATTTACTACTACCTGTGTCCTTGGACAGATCTAAACACCATCTCTGAAGCTCAGTTTCCTCTCCTGTAAAATATGGTTTTGGACAATGTTGCTTCTCTGATCCTGTGCCTGAATGCAATGAATAAAGTACATGTTGAATTGAATTGCTGAAGGCTGGGGCATCCCACATTAGAATATGCTTCTAATGCTTAGGCATGATACTGTCGACTGCATTCTGCTTGAGGCCAGACCTATCTTATTAACCTTTGGGTCTCCCCAGTGACTAGTGTCTAACACAGCCCATTTCGCACAGCAGGCACAACAAATACTTGTTGCTAAATAAAGACCTCCCAGAAGGAGTGCTTGTGCTCCATATTGTTCTTTCAGACTGAAGGCCATTGATCTACCATCAACAGAGCATTTTTCTGCATTGGAGTAGGGATGAGCTGCACTGGTCCATCCTCACTCTTGTGTCCCCTCTCCCTCATGACAAACAACCTGTGGTCCAGAGACAGCCGTCTTGGATTGGAGGTGCTGCCCTTAGAGCCAGACTGGGCCATACAAGGTTCAAAACCACATCCCTGGCCTCATTATGATCTAACCAGCTTTGGGAAGGGGGGGGGAGAAAATTCCTGATGAATATATTGGCTAGGAACCCATCTTGGGTCAGCTGCTTAGAGGGCAGCCTATGCCCATCTCTCTACACCAAAATAGAAATAATAATAAATATTATCAGACAGATCTAGGAATTAGATCAAAGTGCCTAAATTCCAACACCACTGAACAGTGTTCCAAACTCTTGGCCTTGAGTTTCTGAATATAAATTTCCTCCTTCCAAGCTATTCATTGCATGCCTGAACATTAGCTCTCTGGGCAGTAGGGCCCCAAAATGAGTGATGGAGAACTGTTCTCTCCAGTGGAGCAGGGGGCAGAATTTTAGCTCAGTTTAATCCCCCAATGAAATAATATTTGCAGTAGAAAGTACAAAACAAACATGCTTATTTGGCTCCTTGCATAATGTGGACTAAGAAAACACAGCCTATTTGGAGATTACCAGCAACATGTAACATTTCCTAATTCCAAAGTAAATGCGATGCAGCGAATTCAAGAATGCCAGGTGTCAATTACACAGTCCAAAACCTCTGCCTGAAAGGGAGCCTTCAGGGCACTGTGATATGCCCGAGGATTGACAGATGAAAGGGTTTTTTCTCTTCCTTCCTTCCTTCCATCTTTCCTTCCTTCCTTCTTTCCTTCCTTCCTTTGTTCCTTCCTTCCTTCCTTCCATCTTTCCTTCCTTCCTTCCTTCTTTCCTTTCTACCTTCCTTCCTTTCTTCTTCCTCTTTTCCTTCCTTCCATCCCTCTCTCCTTTCTTTTTCCTTCTCCCTTCTTTCTTTTCTTTTTTCCTTCCCTTCTTTCCTTCCTTACTTCTTTCCCTCCCTCTCTCCCTCCTTTCTTTTTTCTTTCTTCATGCCTTTATTTCCTTCCTTTCCCCCTTCCTTTCTTTATCTTTCTTTTTCACTTTCTTTCTTTCTTCCTTCCTTCTTTCCCTCTCTCCCTCCTTTCTTTTTTCTTTCTTCATGCCTTTCTTCTTTCCTTCCTTTCTTTATCTTTCTTTTCTTTCTCTCTTCCTTCCTTCCTTCCTTCTTCCCCTTTCTCTTTCTATTTCTTCCTTCCCTCTTTCCTTTTTTCCCCTCCTTCACTCCCTCCATTCTCCTTCCTTCTTTTGCTTTTTCTTTTGGCTTGAATTCTATTTTAAGAACTGGGGCTCTCCCCCTGGACACTTCAATGTCACTTTTGGCTCAGCCTCTGAGGCTTCCTTTCCCATCTTTGGTGGAGTAGTGGTGTAGGAATGGAAGGTGAGATAATGGGCTATGCAAGCAGCACTTACCCCAACCAATGGCGTAGTAGTAGAAATGCTTGCTCTCCTCTGAGCCAAACACCTTGATCACCATGCTGTAAAGATGCAAGCCTTCCACCAGCATCCAAGCAAAGGCACTCAGGAAGAAGAAGTGAAGCAGCACCGCTAACACTTTGCAAGGAACCTAGGGCCAAAGCAGGGAGAGAGACGAGATTTGAGACTTCTCTGCACTTCGCTCTAATCCAGGAGTTCTGAAACAGGGGAGAGTGTGCATGGATTTCAGGGTATCTTTAAACTCAGATGGGGAAAAATAACCACATCTTTGTTTTCACTAACCTTAGGTGATCCTTTGTAATCCTGCATATTTTAAGCGTTTAAAGACATTATTCTGAGAAGGGGTCGCTAGAATGGTTGAAAGAAGAGCAAAAAAAAAAAAATCCCAGTTTAATGCTGGATTAGGAGAAGCAGCATGGAGCACTGGAAAGACCTCTGACTAGAGATTGAGGACCTGGGTTCAAATCATACCACAGGGGCCATTGAGCCCAATCCCTTCATTTTGCAGATGAGTAAACTGAGGCACAGAGAAGTTCAACGATTTGTCCAAGGTCAAGGGACAGGATCTAGAAGAGACCTCAAAGACCATCTGGTCTAAGCCTCTCTTTTTATACATCAAATTATATAACACAGATGAGAAGTTTTGCACACCTTCTAAGGTTACCTAAATGCTAGTTACAAGTTAGGTCCTGATTAGTAATAATGAACCCCCTGAATTATTGCTCATCTTCAAATCTGTATTATTTGAAATTATAATTAAGTAAAATATGGTGATTGATTTGAGCCCAATGGAAATATGAAATTCAAATAATGGGACCACTTCAGGGGATTCATTACTGGGACCTAGTTGTGTTATTATTTATTAATAATACTTATTTAGTTAATTTAATTAATATTAATATTAATTGTTCATTTATTGATGATAATATAATGCTATTTGGGGGGGTGGCACAATGAGGGTTAAATGACTTGCCCAGGGTCACACAGCTGGTAAGTGTCAAGTGTCTGAGGCCGGATTTGAACTCAGGTCTTCCTGAATCCAGGGCCAGTGCTTTATCCACCGCTCCACCTAGCTGCCCCCAATGCTATTATTTTATTAAGAAACTGGGTCTCAGGGCCAATAGAGTCAGGGTCTTTTTTCTTTGATGACAGGGTCATCCCAGTAATAAGTATCAGAGGAAGGATTTGAATAATGGTCCTTTCACTCCAGACTTAGTGCTTCTATTCTATTTTGCCACATTGCCTCCAGTTAGTAGCCAAGTTAGCATTCAACCCAGGTCCCCTGACTCCAAACCTAGCACTTTTCTCCACTCTAACAAACCCTTACAAGATCCTAGCATTCCCCTTCCATTCTCTGCTCAGTTAGCATTGGACTCCCTCCCACTTTGATTCAAGGCCAGTCTCTCCACCTGCAACCTCGGGCTCATTTGAGAGGCTTTCACAGTGAATCATCTCCTAAAACCTTTCTTCAACAGTTGTAAACTGAAAACACACCCCACAGCCATGTCTATAGCTCCAGATGGGGTAGAACTGAACTCATACAGAGGAAAGGAAATGGAAACAATTAGCTCTGCTAAGTCACTGCAGCATTCTGTCTACCCAACATATGCCTAGGCCTTTGCATTTTTAGGGCAGACCAGAATGTACCCTCAGGCTACAAGAGCCTTGTACCCCCAAGCTTACATGAGCCTTGAGTTTTTGATCCAATACAGTCCACCTTTCCTCAGCAAATACTTTTTATTAGTCTTTTCAATTTAATAGTATTTTATTTTTTCTACTTACATGTAAAAACAATTTTCAATATTCATTTTAAAAAATACTTTTACTTCCAAATTTTTCTCCTTTCATACCTCCCCTCCTTCCTCCCCAAGATGGCAAACAATCTGATATAGGTTATATATGTGCAATCATGTAAAACATATTTCCATATTAGTCATGTTGTGACAGAAGAAATGAAACAAAAGGAAACATATACACAAACACAAAGTGAAAATATTATGCTTCTATCTGCATTCAGACTCCATTGGTTTTTTCTCTGGATGTGGAGAGCATTTTCCATAATGAGTCTTTTGGAATTGTCATAGATCATTGTACTTCTGAGAAAAGCTAAGTCGTCATTGCACAATGTTGCTGTTACTATGTACATTGTTCTCCTGGTTCTGCTCAGTTCATTCATTAAAGTCTTTCCAGGTCTTTTTAAAATCTACCTGCTTATCATTTCTTTCTTCCTTCCTTCCTTCCTTCCTTCCTTCCTTCCTTCCTTCCTTCCTTTCTTTCTTTCTTTCTTTCTTTCTTTCTTTCTTTCTTTCTTTCTTTCTTTCTTTCTTTTTGGGTGGGGCAATGAGGGTTAAGTGACTTGCCCAGGGTCACACAGCTAGTAAGTGTCAAGTGTCTGAGGCCACATTTGAACTCAGGTCCTTCCGAACCCAGGGCCAGTGCTTTATCCACTACACCACCTAGCTGCCCTCTGCTCATTGTTTCTTACTGAACATTCCATTACATTCATATACTACAACTTGTTCAGTCATTTCCCAATTGATTGGGCATCCCCTCAATTTCCAGTTCTTTGCCACTACAAAAAGAGCTGCTATAGTTTTGTACAAATTGGTCCTTTCCCTTTTTATGATCTTTTTGGGATACAGATCCAGCAGTGGTATTCATCAAACACTTCTTAAGTGGTTACAATGCAAACAATTCTGTACTGGGCTGTTGGACATACAAGAAGAGGCATAACACAACACTCTGCTATCCTAGAAAAGATGGTGGCATATAGTCTTTTTTTTTTGGCAGGCAATGGGGGTTAAGTGACTCGCCCAGGGTCACACAGCTAGTAAGTGTCAAGTGTCTGAGGCCGGATTTGAACTCAGGTATTCCTGAATTCAGGGCCGGTGCTTTAACTACTGCGCCATCTAGCTGCCCCACATATAGTCTTTTAAAAATAGAGAGCACTGACAGTAGGGACTTCTCCAGAAAACCTGGATTCAAATCCCATCTCTGATGATTACTATCTGTGTGACCTTGGACAAATCATTTAACTTCCTGGGGCCGCCATGTCCTCATTTGTAGAAGCTGGACTAGGTGACCTCTGAAATCTCTTCTATATTCGGGATCTGATGGGAGAAGATATTCTTTTTTATTGGAGAAGATATTCTGTACACTCTACCTACCTGTGATGGATCCTGGCAATTTTCAGGCCAATCTAGCTTGCCACATGTGTAAGGAGCCAAAAAGATCAGGATCTCAAGGAAGGCATCCTCTAGAGCTATGATTTCATTGGTGAAGGGGACCTAAATGAGGCAGTTGGATTAGAGAATGTCTAAGTTAACTTCTATCTCTAAGTTTATGCTTCTATGGTCCAGATACAGAAAGGAGAGCAAAGGTAGGAGAAAGGATAGAAGACAGTGGGAATAACCCAAGGCTGAAAGTTAGAAGAGCAAGACCTTCAAATGGGGGGAAAGGGTGAGGTATTAGAGAAAAGAGGACAATGTAGAGTTGAATTGGCTCACCAAGGGGTCAGGATGGGGAGGGAGGAGAGTGTAGCCACGATAAGGGGGTCAGAACTGAGGAATCAGAGAATTCGAAGTTAATGTGAAGACAAAGAACACAGGGGTTACAAGGCAGAGAGGCAGGTTGTGCTCAGATAAGGGAGTTCCAGAGTTCATAAACAGGGATCAAAGATGTGACCCTCGCTATATGGAGCATGTGAGGTTGGGGGTGGGGTGAGGAGGAGCTCTGCAGAGAGCTCATTGGTCCATTGTATAATCCCAGTCTCAATCCCAGCCAATCATGTGGCTGGAAGGTGACTGGAAGGCTTTCAATTTTTTTTTACCCCCATTCCTACTTATTTATTTTGCTTGCTAATCATCTCCTCTACATCTGCCTCAAAGAGAACGAGTTATTACAGGGAACTATCAAATGCAGCTCAAGTTTTTTGGGTTTTTTTTTTCCCTAGGAAGCAGAAAATAGCAATTCAGTCCAACATGCCATTCACTCCCAAAGTTCACAAAAGATGATCCCTTTAATTATACACCCAACACCAGGAACTCACAGTTCCAGAATAAATCTTTTCATTATTTAGTCATGGATGAGTTCCCAGTAAGACAGTCAGGGTTACAGGCAAGAAAATGAAATTACAGAAGAGTCTTCCAATACTAGCATTCTCCCAAGAGGGCTCTACGTCTCTTCTAACTCTTTCTCAGACTTTATTCCCTTACCAGAATTGTAAGTTTTTTGTTTTTTTGTTTTTTTGCGGGGCAATGAGGGTTAAGTGACTTGCCCAGGGTCACACAGCTAGTAAGTGTCAAGTGTCTGAGGCTGGATTTGAACTCAGGTCCTCCTGAATCCAGGCCTGGTGCTTTATCCACTGCGCCATCTAGCCGCCCCCAGAACTGTAAGCTTTTTGAGGGCAGAGACTACATCTTTTTGTCTCTGAATCCCCAGTGCAAAATATCCAGCACATGTTATTGTTTAGTTGTTTTCAGTCTTGTCCAACTCTTCATGACCCCATTTGGGGTTCTCTTGGCAGAGATACTTCAATGATTTGCCATTTTCTTCTCCAAGTCATTTCACAGATGAGCGACTGAGGCAAAGAGGGTTAAGCGACTTGCCTGAGGTCAGACAGCTAGTGTCTGAGATCAGATTTGAACTCAGGTCTTCCTGACTCCAGGCTCAGTTGTGCCAACTAGCTGCCCTACCTAGCACACAGTAGACCCTTGAGAATCCTCATGAAATGGAATTCAATTAGCTTTTTCCTCCCAGGAATCTTCCACCATTGGCTCCCATCCTTAGGTCTGGCTATGTTACGAAGGCTGCACAAATGCATCCCCACGTCATTCCCTCCATCCCTGCCCAGCTCCTTCATTGGCACTGCTCTCCTCCCTCTGCTAATTGCTTTCTGAGACAGTCTCATTGAGAGAGAGAAGAGGCTCATCTCAGACTCATAATCCTGTTAGAGATGAAAAGATGGTTGGTGCTCATGTCGCCCCAACGCCCACTTCATTTACTGTTCTTTAGGATTAGTTTCTATTAGACACCACACACCCCCTTCTTGGACAGGATCCCAGATGCCATCTCAGTCTTTTATCTTTTCCAGCACACTGGCTCTGGCTGGATGACTTTGTAAAAGACGGCTTCTCCCAAGATGTCTTGGCATTTCCAAAAATCTCTTGAATTTCATTTCCCACTCCCTGGTTTATTCAACATGTAAAAAGAGGATTTCTTGTGTGCGTGTACACATGCATGTATGTGTGTGTGGATGGGGGGGGTGTAGGAATAGTCTTTTCCTTTTCCTCTTAGCTGCTAATGACTTCTCCCCTGAGATTTCCTTCCATTTACTCTCCATATATCTTGTATGAGTCAAGTTATTTTCACATTGTTTCCCCCGTCTGAAGGAAAGATCCTTGAAATCAGCAATGGTGTTTTTGCTTTTCTTTACTCTCCCAGCTCTTAGCACAATGCCTCATACATAGTAAGCCCTTAATAAATACTCGTTGGCTGACTGTTCCCCTGTTCTCAGTCTCAAGAACACCAGTAAGAGTCACAGATTCCAAACCCAGGGCCTTCTCACTGGTCTCAGCTACGTTGTTTTTGTTTTTTTCATTGGTGGGGGGCAGGGAGGAGTTGTAAGCACTAAGACTCATTAAAAGTGTCAGACATACAAAGGACAAGCCTATAATTCAGGTCCTCATTACCTCTCACCTCAACTATCAAAATAACCTCCCAGTTACTCTTCCTGCTTCAAGTCTCTCCCTACTCCCAATCCATTCTCCCCATGGCTGCCAAAGTAATATTCCTAAGTATTCTAAGTATTTCATATTACTAAATATTTACTTATTAAATATTAATATATTAACCTATATCTGATTGCTTACCACCTCAGGGAGAGAGGGAAGGAGGGTAAAATTTGGAATTCAAACTTTAAATAAAAATGTTTATTATTGAATTATTAATATTTCTAAGTATTCTCAAGAATCTTCAGTGGCTCCCTATGACCTGGGTGGGGGCGGGATTTAATGGGCATTTAAACTACTTCACAGTTTGGCTTTGCTCTACCTTTCCAGGTAGACTGTTATCATTCCCCTTTATGGGTCTCTCAATCCCAACCACACTAGCCTATTTACGGTCTTCATTCATGACATCCCTTCCCCCACCTCAGTGTCTTTTGTTTATTTTATTATTATTTATTATTCATTCATTTGTTCATTTATTCATTCATTCATTCCTTTATTTACCTATCTACTATTTGTTTATTTATTTATTTTTGTGGGGCAATGAGGGTTAAGTGACGTGCCCAGGGTCACACAGCTAGTAAGTGTCAAGTGTCTGAGGCTGGATTTGAACTCAGGTCCTCCTGAATCCAGGCCAGTGCTTTATCCACTGTACCACCTAGCTGCCCCCCACCTTGGTGTCCTTTGCACAAGTGTTCTCTATGCCCGGGTTGCTCTCCCTCCTTACCTCTGTCTCCTGGAATCCCCAAGCTGTTTAAGCCTCTTCACCCAATTTCACTGAGTCTGCTTGTGGGTGCTTTGTAGGCACCCTTATATGGGCATGTCATTTCCCCAATTAGAATTTAATTTCTTTGAGAGTAGGCAATGTTTCACTTGTATTCCTAACACCTAGCCCAGTGACTGGCTCTTATCTCATGCTTAACACATACTTATTGATTGAAAGATTGAGACTCTAAAGTGGCTTCTGGACCAATGATTCTCTGACACTCTCAAAGAAAGTATAAGTTTCTGCAGGGCAGCAACTATTGACATTTTTTTCTAGTGTCTTTATTATTAAGCATAGTGCCTGGCACATTGTGGGCACTTAATAAAGACTTATATATTAACTAATTGTGTCTATAACTCTAGTCCCTAACATAGCACCTAGTACATTGTAGATGCATAAAATATAAATGTTTGTTGGATTGGACTAAAATGGATTAGTCTGCACTGGATTGCATTGGATTGGACTGAACTGGACTGAATGGATTGGATTGCATTAGACTAGACAGGATTGGATGGAAATGAAATGGATTGGATTAATCTGGACTGGGTTGGATTGGACTGGACTAGACCAGAGTGGGTTGGATTGAATTTTAATGTAATGGATTGGATAAATTGAAATGGACTGAATTGTACTGGAATGGATTGGATTGGTCTGGATTGGGTTGGATTGGATTGGATTGGATTGGACTGAACTAGACCAGACTGGATTGGATTGAATTTTAATGTAATGGATTGGACAAATTAAAATGGAATGAATTGCACTGTAATGGATTGGATTGAATTGGTCTGGACTGGATTTGACTAGAGTGGCCTGAGCTGGATCAAAACTCTCCAGAGAAGACCCCTCCCTCCTGAATGTGTGAAGCCAGCATGAATATCTACCTATCTGGCATACACAGGAGAACATTGGATAATGGGGGTAATATATTAGGAGAGAACTCTCCTCTGATTACAGAACAGTGAGCAGGACCTCTCCTCCCTGTTCTCACATATTGCTTCTCTCTTCAATGGGGGTGGAAGGTGGCTGGCATGATCTTATCTCTACCAGACACCAATATGGTTCCTTGTTTGCCCTATGTCACTGACATGAATGCATAATACTATCTGACATTTACTTGGAATTTTCAGGGTCACACATTTCTCCCTGATACAGAGGTCCCTCTTTTTTAACACCCATGTCCTTCTGGTGATGTGTGTCATGGAACACCATCATCTCTGGATAACCAAAGGTGTGGTTTGCTCAGAGGGCAACAGAGAGGCACTCAGTAGAAGTGAGCAGACAGTGGGGCATCGTCAATTAAGGATCATGCAGGAGAAGCAGTGTGGAGGATGTCATCCAGGGACTGTCTGATCAGAAATAAAATAAAATAAAAGACTGAGCTGATTATATCAAGTGACGAGAGTGAGGGATAGACTGATAGATGGCCTTAGCTTCCATAGGTATGCCTTGAAATGGCAAGGAAAGTGAAGGACGGCCCGTAGAATGTTGGATGGAGCCCCATGTAAAACTTGTAGGAGAACATAGAAGGATGGAGAGGTATGAGTGGCTTGTGATCTGCCATCTTGGAAGGAGCATCTAAATTCATGAGATCGTAGATGTATTGGAGAATTGAAGAATTAAGGGATGCAAAGATAGATATAGCTGTCATCCCATTGGGTGCACTGTCTTTACACCTATCTGTACTGAAGTCAGCTAGGTGGCACAGTGGATAGATCGCTGGGCCTGGAGTGTGGAAGTCCTGAATTCAAATTTGGTCTCAGACATTTAATAGAAGTGCAGCTTTGGCAAAGTCACTTACCCCCCTTTCTGCCTCAACTACAAAATGGGGGATTAAAATAACACATGCCCTGCAGGGTTGTTGTGAGAATCAACTTAGATATTAACATATCTGTAAAGCCTGGCACATAGTGGGCACTTAATAAGTGTGTGTTCCCTTTCCTTAACTCTAGGCAGTTCTCTGGTTGGGGGTTAGGGGTTGGGGGAAAGGGCCACATGACCGAAATCTCAAATATATTGGAGCCTCTGATTACTAAGGGTTACAAATCACTAGATATCCATCATCTCATTTGATTCACACTCTCCATCTGCCAGGCAGGGACCTTTCTAAGGGATGTGGCTCAAGGCATATATAGCTTTCTCCCTGAGCTGTAGAACTTGTCAGAATCATAGCTCGCTCTTTTGGGTCCACCAGAGGAAGGCTATTTACAGCCTTGGGAATGAGTGAAGATTTCATTACCCCTCTTGTGGAAACAGTGGCTTCTCCCCTGAGAACACAGGCAAGCCAGGACATGGCTCTGACATCAAATAGGCCTTCTCTGCCCTGGTGCTGTGTGGGAACAAGGATGGGAACAGGGAGCCAAGGTGGCCTGGTGGAGGGAGAGAGCTGGGGTCCATCTTCCACCTTGGCTCCTGACACTGAAAACGGATCACACGCAGGTCACCGAGAGGGGCGGCTTATGAGGCAAACTTCGGGACTATGATCCAGCGGCTTAATCTCACTCTCTATTTCCTTACTTGAAAATCCCAGATGGTACTACCTTATTGTTATTTAATCCCCTTCTCTGTAACATAAGGAGGCTGAAATAACTGAGCTTTGAGATCCCTTCAAGGTCTAGATCTATGATCCTTATCTGATCCTATGAATCTCCTTGGGCCCCAGTTTCCTCATCTGTAAAATGAAGGAGATGATCTGGCTGGTTTCTGAGGTCTTTTGTTGTTCAGTCAGTTTCAGTCATGTCTCTTTGTGACCCCCTTTGGAGTTTTCTTGGCAAAGATATTGGAGTCGTTTGCCATTTCCTTCCCCAGCTCATTTTATAGATGAGGAAATTGTACAAAAAGGGTTAAGTGACTTGCCCAGGGTCACACAGTTAGTAAGTGTTGGAGGCAGGATTTGAACCCAGGTCTTCTTGACTCCAGGTCCAGTGCTCTATCCACTGTGCCACCTAGCTGCCCTTCTGAGGTCTTTCATGGTTCAAAATCTACCATACCATTATAGATTTTAAAGGCCCAGCCATACCTGCAGGTTAGGTTAAATGGCTTCTGAGATATATTTGTTGTTTGGATATAACATCTTTATCTGATCCAATAACCTTAACCGGCCTCACTTTCTTTGTCTTTAAAATGAGAAGGCTACATGACTACATGACGCTCTGAAAGTCCTCCAGCCCGAGGTCTCTGATCCCATCACCTCTCTGGGCCCCTGTTTCCTCACCTGTAAAATGAGGGGATTAGTTTTAATCGGTCTCTGAGGTCCCTTTGAGCTTTAAAGTTGTGTTCCCAGGGCCTAGATAGGACCTGCCTCACAGGGATGTTGTGAGGATCAAATAGATGATGTCTCCAAAGTGCTATATCAATGTCAGCTAGTGTTAGTAGTGGTACAAAGCAGGGTTGCATCAGTGGTGCAGAGCAGCTTCTGATGACTGGAGGAGGAAGACAAGCCCATTCAACTCAATCCAATCCAACAGAACTTATTGGATCAGTTCCCCTGCTTGGGAGGCCCTGGATGGATGAGAAGAGTTACAGATGGGCAAAAACTCGGCATGTCACTCCCATTGTTGGGTGATATCAAGTGGCCTATGACCAGAGACCTGGCAACCTCACTGACTATAAGAGGTTGGTGGCATTTCTCAATGGGACCTAAAATCCTCAATCATTCATTATGACAGGATCTCAGACTGAGATCCATGAGGCACGTCAAAAGGCCTTACTATAGATGAGGAAACTGAGGACCACAGAAGTGAAATGACTTCCCCAAGGTCACCTGGCTAGTAAGTATCAGAGCTGGGATTTGAACTCAAGTTCTCTGCCTCCGAATCCAGCTTTCTTTCCATTGAACTACATTGCCTCCCTTACACCACACACACACACACACACACACACACCACACACACACACACACACACACACACACACACACGTGTCCTCAACTGTAAAATGGGGTTATCTCCAGGGTTGTTGTGAAATCAAATGAGATAATATCTGGAAAAACACTTAGCATAGTGCCTGGCACATAATAATGCTTAATAAATGCTTATTTCCTCACTCACTCACTCCCTCTCTTCCTTCCTTCCGTCCTCCCTCCCTCCATTCCTTCCTTCCCTATTTCTTTCCCTCCTTCTTTTATTCCTCCCTTCTTTTATTCTTTCCTTCCTTCATTTTCAGGAAACAATAATCAAATCAATACTATCATTCATTCTGGGAAAGGGAATGCTATTGATTACCCTATGACTCTAGTCACCATCCAGTCAGACCAGAGACCTTTCCCTAGTCACCATTCCTCCAAATGTAGTTCCTTCCTATTAGAAGGTATATTCCTTGAAGGCAGAGACTATTGTCTCTCCTTTGTATTTGTATACCTAGCATTTAGCCCATTGCCCATCATGTATTAAATACTTAATACGTACTTTTTCATAATAATAATAACTAACATTTATATGGCACCTACTCTGTGTCAGGCCCTTAAGCCCTTTTAAAATAGTATCTCATTTCATCCTCACAATAACCCTAGGAAGGAGGTGCTGTTAATATTCCTGTTTTATAGATGAGGAAACACAGGTAAACAGAGGTGAAGTAACTTGCCCAGAGTCACATAGCCAGTAAGCATCTGATACTGGATTTGAACTGAGGACTTCCTGATACCACTGTGCCACCAAGCTGCCTCATTTATTCATTCATTCATTTTTTTTTTTCTTTTTGTGGGGGCAAAGAGGTTTAAGTGACTTGCCCAGGATCACACAGCTAGTAAGTGTCAAGTGTCTGAGTTCAAATTTGAACTCAGGTCCTCCTGAATCCAGGGCTGGGGCTTTCTCCACTGCACCATCTAGCTGCCCCATATTCATTCACTCATAATGGTAAGCTGGTAAATGTCTTGGGGACAGTAACACAGGATCACGGATGAAATCAGGAAGGGACCTTAAAGATTATCCCATCAACTTCTTCATTTTACAGTTGAGGAATTTAGGGACCAGAGAAGTCAAATGAATGAGGAAGACTTTACACCCTAGGTCCTTTGATTCCAAATTTGTCACATATTTCACTATACCATGCTGACTCGCCCACCCACAAATTGACTTAGCCCTGTTGGAATTCCTAACTTTTTGTTTCTCTGAGAGATAAAAATCTGAACCAAATTGTCAGATGAGAATATTTGAGACAGTGCCTTGTACACAGTAGGCACTTAATAAGCGCTTGCTGGATCAAATTATAACAACAGAGAAGAAGTGAATGGAGAATTGCTCCTTGTATCTGCTCTGCCTCTGTACTTCCACTGTTATCATTCCATGCTAAAAAAAAATAGTTGTGGCAGATTAAGTATACCTACTGCAATCTTGCTTTCAATATTAAGCTGTTTAGCAAATCCATTTTATCATTCATGGTATAAAAGCTGCTCCTCTCATCATAAATTCTGAATGGGGGCAGGGCAAGGAGGATATGAATCAATGAGATCTTCCCATAAAAGGTATGATGATGTAGATTAAGTATCTTGAGGGTAGTTACTGTATCTTCTAATTGGGTAAATACAGGGCAGGAAGAATTCACAGATAAGCAGGCATTGACATTTACTCAGATAAGCAGGCAAGGCAGCCCAGACTTGCTATAGTCAATGGGAAATCAGGAAACCAGCAGTCTGAAGTTTTGGCTCCCAGTCTAATGCAGTAAGACATGCATCCTTCCCCCAAAGACAGCTGCCTTCCTATCCAGCACACGTTGTTTTCTCAGCATCGTCCCAATGACAAAACCCGATGCAAGGTCTAAGTTTTGCTGACAGCATCTTCCCTCCCAAGGAGATACTGTGAGGAAAGGATCTGACGGTGAAAACCTAGTATTGAGAATCCAGTCCCTGATGTACACGGAGACCCCAGCTCAATCTTGGAGAAGCCAATGGGCCATGTGTCACTAATCAGTGGAAGTCATGAGCTGAACCAAGCTTCTCCTCTCTGGTCCTCTGGAGTCCATTGGCCCTCCTGCCAGTGGACCAGACCACAGCTCTTTGAGGTGGGAAGATCAGAATAAGGGAATTAAATAAACACTGGAAATAGAAATTGGCTTCAAACTATAGACAACAACCTGGTGAGATTTAAAGGTGATTCACTACAGTTGGCAGGACAAGGGGATATTGATCAATCTACAAGCAATATGTTGTTATTAAGCACTTATTATGAGCCAGGTTCTGGGAATATAAAGACAGAGGGGACTGTTTTCCTAATAACAATTAATAATAATAACAATTCATTGTCATTGAGTCATTTCGACTGTGGCCAACATTTCTTGATCCCATTAGTGGTTTTCCTGTCAAAGATACTGGAGGGGTAGGGCAGCTAGGTAGCACAGTGGATAAAGCACTGGTCCTGGATTCAGGAGGACCTAAGTTCAAATTCAGCCTCAGACCTTTGACACTAACTAGTTGTGTGACCCTGGGCAAGTCAGTTAACCTCATTGCCCCTCAAAAACAAAACAAAAAACAAAAACAAACAAACAAAAAGATACTGGAACTGTTTGCCATTTCCTTCCCTAGGTCATTTTACAGATGAGGAAACTGGGGTAAACAGGGTCACACAGCTAGTGTCTAAGGCTGAATATCAAACTCATGAAAAAAAAAATCTTCTTGATTTCAAAGACCAAGCTCTATCCACTGCACCACCTAGCTACTCTAATAGTAATAGCTAAAATGTATATAGTGCTTTAAGATTTTCAAAATGCTTTATGTATATTTCATTGAGCCGACTACAACATTGTGAGGTAGGTCTAGCAGTTGTTGCCATTTTGCAAGTCAACTTGGTTCAACAAGCATTTAATTATCATCTACTAAATGGCAGTTATTATGTGGTAAGCCCTAGAGAGCCAAAGAAAGACAAAAAACAAAGTAAAACAAAACCAAAATTTGTCACTGCCCTCAAAGATCTCACAGTCTAATGGGGAAACAGAATACAAATGAAAACTATATACAAAAAAGATATATACAGGATAATAATAATCATTAATAATAATAATAATAACTAGTATTTATATAGCACTTAATATGTGCCAGACTCTGTGCTGTTTACAAATATTATTTTATTTTATCTTCACAACAATTTTGGGAGATAGATGCTATAATTATCTCCATTGTATGGTTGAGGAAACTGAGGCAGACAGAGGTTAAGTGACTTATCCAAGGTCACACAGCTAGTGGATGCTAGCAAAGTTCTTTGCAGCTCTGTCCTAAGAAGAACACCAGAAACGGTCTGTGGGCAAAGTTTGGTCTATCTCTTCTCACAGAACTAGTTTCACTGAATTTCAGAAAACTCAATCTTGAATTCTCCAGAGCATTCTAGAGAAGGAGAAAGGGAATGAAACAAAAGACAAAGGATTTCTCAGGAATACTTCACACCCTGTCCAACCAACCAGCCCACTCACTTTCTTGATACCTGCCCTGGGGATAGGACTCCAGAACCTAGACCTTCAGAGACCATGCCCTGGGGAATTTAGTGCACTCTGCTATGGAATTCTTGCCTTTTAGCTAAACTTCCCTGGTTCCTGAGTGGGTTTATGCAAAATTATGAAGGCTATCCTAAATACTGTACCCAACCAGGCCAGATCTTGGTTTGTGCCTCATCCAGGGGCCACCTGGTTATCTTCTTCTTCTTCTTCTTCTTCTTCTTCTTCTTCTTCTTCTTCTTCTTCTTCTTCTTCTTCTTCTTCCTTACTTCTTCTTCTTCTTCGTCTTCTTCATCTTCTCTTCTTCTTCTTTGGTGAGGGCAATTGGGGTTAAGTGACTGGCCCAGGGTCACACAGCTAGTAAGTGTCAAGTGTCGGAGGTCAGATTTGAGACTCAGGTCCTCCTGACTCCAGGGCCAGTTGCTCTATCCACTAACTGCCCTTGGTTATCTGTCTTGCATTTATCCTATGGACTGTGAGGTGTTATCTTCCCTATTTGACTATATGCTCCTTGGGGGACAGGGAATTATCTGTGTACTTGGAACATCTGTTTTTGTATTTGTATCTGTCTACATAATGGGGTCCTGACAAGTGGAACCTGAATGATACCTACTTAGCAGAGAGTTGTCACAGAATAAACACATAAGGAATGCTTCTGTTTATTCCAACATTCATTCAAAAGAACAAATAATAATAGCTAGCAATATATAGGTTTACAAGATTTGCAAGGCACAATATATGTATGTATGTATGCATGTATAAAGGATGTATGTATATGTGTGTATAATCTTGATTTGACCCTCACAACAACTTCATGAGATAGAGACTATGATTATCCCCATTTTACAGATGAGGATGTGAGACAAGAGAGAGGTTAGGTGGCCTATAATATAATTATTATAAAAATGTAGCTATTTAGCACTTAGGCAGGATTTGAACTCAATTCTTCCTGATTCCAATTCTAACATTCTACCCATTGTGCCAATTAGCTAACAAATTCACCAAAAAGAAGGTGTGGATTTTACTTTGTAGACTGAGGGAGTGGGGGAAGGGCTGGGGTGTGACATTCAATGCCATAAATCTTCAAGTAGATCAATTGAAATGACATATAGCAACAACAGAAATGGCAACAACAGGTAGCATTTACATAACACTTTAAAGTTTGCAAAGTGCTTTACAAATATTACCTCATTTGATATAAAGAATGGAACACTTTTTGACAAGTTTAGCTGCCCAAGTTGGAATGAGCTTTCCCAGGAAATAGTGGGTTCTCTTTCCTGGGACATCTTCAAGCAAAGATAGAATGATAAGTGGTTGGGTATATTGGATAAATTATGGGAGAAATTCTTTTTTGGGGGTAAGGCCATTGAGGTCCCTCCTAACTCTGGAATCTTTAAAATAATTATTTATTGAAAAGAGATTTCACCAAGTCCCATGAGGAAAATGTGGGCATTCTTGACCCACGTCAGTTGACTTGTTACCCTATAGTCGGTATGACTTTCAGGATTCTGTGTATTCTCCTCACACTCTTACCAGCCCTCCGTAATGACCAAGGGGACACAGTCTGGGCATGGGTGCGGGGAATAGGTCTACAGCCAGGAAATAGAGAGAGGAAAATAAGTCTTTACTAGAATTAAACCTTCAGTTCAATTCAACCAAAGTTATCAAGCATGCCTATGTGTGAGACCCCTGGGTTAGCACTGTGAACCTTTGAAAGTCATACCAAAATGGAGCAAAACCCAGCCACAGGCTACATTTACATGTGTTTGCATATATTTGGCATAACTCACTCTAACTCTCATTCTTACATTGGTTAGGCTGCTCTGTTTCCCAAAGGGGGAAGAAAAGATCACTTGCTGAAAATTATTCCTGGTCAACTCATAAGCAGGGCAGAGATGGCGGCCTTGGCTAACGTCATTAGCAGGGTTCAGATCAAATAGAACATGCTGGCCTGCTTCTGCCAGAAATTTGAGGATCTGCTGCCCTAAGCCCAGAAAGCTGTGTCTCCTGATGTGAATCAGTCTGCTTCACTGGTTTCTTCCTTCTAAAGGCTGAGTCAAACACAGGCACCTACTGGCTCCAGTTCATCAGTCAAGGCTCTCATGAAACCACACAGATGAGGGGTCTGTTGTCAGTTTTTACAAGTCAGATCTATTCATCTCTGGTCCCTCTGGCTGCACTGCAGTTATATGCTTCAGGCCAGACTTTGGTCAGTATTTTATTTAGAATAAATTTGAATGATAAAATTATAATAAATTTGAAATGAGAAGAAGACAGGATGGTTGAGAAGGAAGGAAGGAAGAGAGGGAAGAAAGGAAGGAAGGAAAAAAGTTTAATAAATGCTTACTATGTGCAAAGTGCTAGAGACACAAATAGAAGCAAGAAAGTATCTACCCTCAAGGAGTTTATATTCTAGTGTGGCAAAGCAACCCATAAAAGGAGCTAAAAAGAGAGAAGAGGGTGGGAAGGGGGAGAAGGTACCTGTATGTACTCAGTGTTGTTTGGGAATGACTGAGAAGTAACAGAGAGACTTGATTCAGAGCAAGAGAAGATAAAGGTGAACCATGAAAACCAGAGTCTAAAGGGGAGAGTTCAGGATTGGATGAGGATAACCAGAATGTAATTCATAATTTTTGCATCTGGAATAACTTGCATGAGGAAGGGATACCCCTAGAATCTGGCCATCAGGAGATATAGGGGCATTATATGGTTTCTACATTTCTGAAGAAAGAACAAGTTCCTCCAGCATAAATCTTATAGATCGTAGGGATGTGGTGAGCAGGGAAATAAACATACTGTGAGACTCTGGTGTCAGTACCTTATATATTTCACACCCTGGAGCAAAGCCCTGTGGCCCTACCCTAGTTATAGCTCTAGTTTAGTTAGGCAAAGTAGAACTTCTGTGGGTCAGTAGTTTCTGTAGCCTAATTTTTTTTCCCATGAAGGACTCCAGGATTTAGAGATAGAAAGAATAATTGAGATCTTCTCCTCCCTATTTCATAGCTGGATAAAGTTACAGTTACTAATTGGTACCTTAGCCTCTGTCTCCATTACCACTATCCTTTGCACTATCATAGTTCACAATTAATGCCTAGATGGATCACAGAATTTGAGAGTTGGAAGAAACCTAAGAAGAAATTTGGTCCAGCCCATACATGAAAAGGAATCCCTAGAAAGCACACCCATCCTCCAGAAGACCTTCAATGAGGAGGACTCCACTACTTGAAATGGAACCAAGTCATTCCATTTGGGGACAATTCTAATTGTTAAGAAGTATTTCCTGACATTAAGCCTTAATTGATCTCTTTGCAGATTCCAACCATTGGTTCTGGTCTTGCCCTCTGGGGCCAAGTAGAACAAGCCTAATCATCTATCAAGTCCCCCCTGAGTCTTGTGTTCTTCCGATTTAACATCCCCACTTCCTTCAAGTGATTCTCTTTTTTTTTTTCTTTTTCTTTTTTCAAGTGAGGCAATTGGGGTTAAGTGACTTGCCCAGGGTCACACAGCTAATAAGTGTTAAGTGTCTGAGGCCGGATTTGAACTCAGGTACTCCTGACTCCAGGGCCAGTGCTCTGTCCACTGCACCACCTAGCTGCCCCACGTGATTCTCATACAACAGGAATGTCGCCATTTTGTTACCCTCTTCTCAACCCTCTCAATCATGTCAATGTCCTTCTAAAATTATGGCATCCAGAACTGAATACAATAACCCAGATGAGATCCGATCAGAGCAGAGTACAATGAGACTATTACCTCTTTCTCCCTAAAAGCTGTATTACTCTTAAAGAAACTCAAATTTGTATTAGCTTTTTTGACTGTAACATCACACTGCTGATTCATATTAAGCTTACATTCCACTTAACATCCCTGACCTCTTTTTCCAAACAAAATGATACTTAACTATACCTCTCCAATGCTGTACTGAGGAAGTTGATTATCTGAACCCAAGGGTAAGAGTTTACATTTATCTTTGTTTGATTCCATCTTATTAGATTCAGGATAATGTTCTAAGTTTTCAAAATCTTTCTGGATCATGATTCTCTCACCCAGTGTGTTAGTTAGCCCTCCCAGGTTGGTGTCACCCCCTAAATTCTATAAACATCCTCTCTATCCCTTCTTCTAAGTCTTTGGTAAAAATATGAAACAGCACAGAACCAAAAACAGATCCCTGGAGCACTCATTTGGAAATTGCCTTGCCAAGGTGACATCAAACCATTAATGATGACTCTTTAAGTAGAACCATTCAACCAGTTTCAAATCCATCTAATTGGATTGCTTTCTAGGCCACATCTCTCCATCTTTTCTCAAGAACAGTATAAGCTATTTTATCAAACACATGGCTAAAGTCTACCAAACCACCTCTATAGCATTCTCCTCATCTCCTAGTTTAATAACCCTGTCAAAAAAAGAAATAAGTTTAGTCTGGCATGACATATTCTTGATGAAGCCATGTAGCTCTTTGTAATCACGACTTCTTTTCCTGGATGTTCATTATCCCCCATCCCTTGAATGATCCATTCTAGAATTGTCCTGGGAATAGATCTCACGGAAGGGTTCTGATATAACACTTAATCCACAAAAAAAAGGCAATGTCTTTTTTACTACTTACTGTTCCTGGCTCAAATCGGAAACTGATGAGAAGTAAAATCTGGGCCACCAGAATGGCAAAGGACAAGTTGGCATGGATATGGTAGCGCTGGTTTCGGATGGTACTGACAGAGCTGGAAGGGGGAAAATGAAGCCAGGATTAAAATCAGAATGAGAGCACAAGTCTCCTGCCTCATTCTCAACTCATTATAAGATGATGGAATCATCGGTCTGAAGCCAAAAGGGACTTCAGAGGCCATTTAGGTCAAACCCTTCATTTTACAGATGGGAAAACTGAGGCCTAGGGAAGTGAAGTGAATTGTCTATGGTTATATAGGCAGTAAGCATCAGAGGCAGAATTTGAACCCAAGTTCTCAGATCCATCGTGGCAGTAAAGCATTCTACCACTTACTGTGAACTTACCAAAGACAATGGGTTTGTTTGGGTTTTTTTGAATGGTTTCATTAAGAACAAAAATAAAGAACTAATGGTTACCAGCCCCCAAGTGCCCATGGATGAGATGATCATCTCAGTTTCAAAGATATCATGGGTGTTCCAATTTAGACTCCTCTCACCCCTGGCCACAGAGTCTGCTCTGTACAAGAATAATATGTTCTGCATTGTGTGATGAACAATGGTGATAGACTTGGCTCTTCTCAGCAGTGCAATGATCCAAAACAATTTCAAAGAACTCATGATAGAAAATGTTCTCAACATCCAGAAAAAAAGAACTGTGAATTACGAATACAGATTGAACCATAGTGTTTCTACTTTGGGACCATTTTTTCCCTTCTTTTGTGAGGTTTTTCCCTTGTGCCCTGATTCTTCTTTCACAATATGACTAATACAGAAATATTTTTAATGTGATTGTACATATATGAACTACATCAGATTGCTCTCCATCTTGGGGAGGAGGGAGGGAAGGGAGAGAAGAGAGGGTAGGAGAAAAATTTGGAACTAAAAATCCTAAAAAAACAAATGTTATGGGGCAGCTAGGTGGTACAGTGGATAAAGCACTGACCCTGGATTCAGGAGGACCTGAGTTCAAATCCAGCCTCAGACACTTAACACTTACTAGCTATGTGACCCTGGGCAAGTCACTTAACCCTCATTGCCCTGCAAAAAAGTATAGGGGGCAGCTGGGTGGCACAGTAGATAAAGCACCGGCCCTGGATTCAGGAGGACCTGAGTTCAAATCTAGCTTCAGACACTTGACACTTACTAGTTGTGTGACCTTGGGCAAGTCACTTAACCCTCATTGCCCCACAAAAAAAAATGTTGAAAACCATCCTTACATATAGCTGGAAAATAATAAAATACTTTTATTTTTTAAAATTAAAATTTAAAAAATTTAAAAATGGAATAATATGTTCTGGACCTAAGGGTGGGTCCTTTTGATCCCCATAAGGCTACTTTGACTCTACCATCAGGGACATCTATTCCCAGAACTGTCCATGGGGAGGACATTGGGGAACATGATGATATGGGAGGCAACTAGGTCTCTGGTTGGGAAGATGATGTGCCCCTAGAATGTTTGCTTTGGGTTTTTTCCCCCTGTTAATCTAGGGTGAATAAGTAGGAAAAAGAAAAAAGCAAAAAGAAATCAGCCATAAGTGGCTCTGTCCAGTCTCTCCTGAGTAATTTGAAAAGACAGGCAGGCACTGAGGGGCAGAGGGGGGAGAGGGGAATGCATCACTCCAGGAATAAACCTCATCTACATGCAAAAAATGAAGCATCGCCAAACTGCAAGTCAATCCTTTAAAATGATGAAGTACCTTCAGTGGGGACAGGAAGGTCAAGGAAGAAATTTGCCTGATTCTATGCCATATAACCTGAGGCTACTTGATGCTAGACAGTAACATAGTGCCTCAAAATTCCCATGTACCCCAACACCCAAAAATGCCTAGTGTAATTAATGAGGGGCAGCCTGGCATCAGAAAAGAGTTGGATTTGGAGTCAGATGATTTGGTTCAAATCCAGCAGTGGCTACCTGCTACCTGAGTGACCTTGGGCAAGTCACTTACCTCCATTGGGCTTCAGGTTCCCCATATATAAAATGAAAATTTAAACCAGAGGGTTTCTGAAAGGTCCCTCCCAGTTCTAATATTCTATGTCCTATGGGCCCTCCCAACTCTGATATTCTCTGTTCTAAAGGTCCTTCACATTCTGATTCTGTGATCCTACTTTCCACTGGCATCCAGACCATAGGATTTAGAACCATGAAAGGGCTTTAGAAATGAAGACATTCAAGGGGCAGCTAGGTGGCACGGTGGATAGAGCACTGGCCCTGGATTCAGGAGTACCTGAGTTCAAATCCAGCCTCAGACACTTAACACTTACTAGCTGTGTGACCCTGGGCAAGTCACTTAACCCCAATTGCCTCACTAAAAAAAAAGAAAGAAAGAAAAAAAAAAGAAGTGAAGACATTCAGAGAAAGAAAACAAAAGGAAAGGATTTTGACTTCATAGAAAATGGCTCCATGGGATAAAGTGTTGGACCTGGTCCCAATCTGGGCCTCAAACGTGACCGCGGGGCAAGTGACCTTAACCTCTGTTCTGCCTCAGTTTCCTCATCTGTAAAATGGAGATAATAATAACACCTACTTCCCAGGGTTATTGTGAGAATCAAGAAGATAATTGTAAAGTGCTTAGCACAGTTCTGGCATATGTAAGCATTCTATAGCATTCTATAAGGCATTATATAAGCTAGTTAATATGATTTTATTATATTATTATTTTATAATTTATTATTCTTAGCTTTGTGACACTTTGAATCTGTTGCTGTCTTTGAATAGGAGACAATACCTCTCTCCCAGGGTGGGTTGTGAGGATCTAATGAGAAAAGTGCTTTGCAAACCTAAAGTACTTATAATCATTAGCTAAGATGATGATGGGTGGGGTGGCAGCAATGATGATGATCAACATGACAACATGACAGTTGTTTGAAAGAACTAGGGTTGGGGCAGCTAGATGGCGCAGTGGATAGAGCACCGCCCTGAGTCAGGAGTACCTGAGTTTCAAATCCGGCCTCAGACACTTAACACTTACTAACTGTGTGACCCTGGGCAAGTCACTTAACCCCAATTTGCCTCACTAAAAAAAAATAAAAAAAACAAGAAAGAACTAGGGTTGTTCAGCTTGGAGAAGAAAAGACTTGTACCTCTATTGGGGATGGGTAGGTGGAAGGCATGGGAGGGATATACCACTTCCCTTCTAGCCAACTGAAACCCCACTTCCTGTTCCCTACCCATGACATTCTATCGCCCTGTCACCTGCCTACATGTCTTTGCACAGGCTGCTCCCCATCCTAGAAGCTCTTCTTCACTTCTGCCTCTTAGAAATCTGAGATTCCTTCAAGACTCATCTCCTATAAGAATTTCTCGTTGTTAGTAAGGTCCCCTCTTGAAATAATTTTGCATTTGGGGGGTCTGTATCCTATCTTTACTAATCTGTGAGCCTTTTTTTTAAGCCCCTCAATGGAATGTAAGCTCCTTTGAGAGCAGGATTTGATTTTATATTTGTATCTCCCATGCCCTACCCCAGTAATCTGGCACATAACAGGGCACTTCATAAATATTTACAGATTGACTGATAACAGTATTTGAAGGGGTGTCGTATGGAAGATAGATTAGATTCATTCTTCTTGGACCTAGAGGGCAGAAACAGGAGCATGGGTAGAAAACTACAAAGAGATAAATGTAGCCTGGATATCGAGAAAAACAAAAATACAAAACTCCCTAACACTGAGAACTGCCCCAAACTGGCCTACCTCCAGAGGTGGTGACACTCTCTTACCACAGGTTTCCCAAGCAAAGTTGGGTGACTACCTGTTGGGTGAGTTGATGAATGGATTCTTGGTCGAGTGTGAGTTGAACCAGAGAGTAACAGCTCGTGACGTTCTGAGAGTCCTGGAACTTCATCATTTAAAAGATGAGGGAACAAATGTTGAGAGGGAAGTCATCTGCCCAAGGTCATAGAGCTGAAACCCCACTTTCGCAGGAGATCTTCCTCTGAGATCATCTTCCATTTACACTGAACATATCTTATGACCCTGTTTTTACAGATAAGGAAACTGAGCAAATAGTAAGATAAGCATCTTGCCAGGGTCACACAACTAGAAGTGCCTGAGGCCAGATCTGAATTCAGGTCCCTCTGCCTCTAGGCCCAGCTTACTGTACCATCTAGTCACCCCAAACAGCAACGAGGCTTTTCCAGACTTTCTCTCCCATTCCATCTGTACTGTCCTCCATTATCAGCTCCTGATGCTCCTATATCCCTAAAATCTTGTTCCCAGGGGGCTGCTCCAGGAAATTTTCCTTGTGACTCCCACGGTCTCACACTCACCTTCCCCATCCAGTCCTCCTTCAGTCAGGAAAGGAGTCAGTATGTGCATGTGGGGGAAGGGGGAAGATGGTATGTGACTCAGTGCAAATATCCCAAGTGCTCTGAAGGGCAGGAGTAGGCCTAGGGCTTGGGGACACTTGTAAAGTGTCCAGCTTCCTGATCAGACAGGCCCCCATGAAGCCAACTTGACTCTCCTGAGCACTGAGTGCCTCACAGGCTCCATCCCAACTACAGGTATCTCCAAGGGAACAAGAAGAGCAGGGAGGGGCCTCTGCTCTCCAGAAGTGAATCAGAGTCGCTTAAACACCCAGTTTGCTATGGAGGGGGAGAGAGAGAGAGTGATAAACTCTGCACAATAGGAAGATGTTAAATACCCAGGAACAGATGTGAAACTCATTTCTTTGTCACTATTCAGATGTTAATAGAAGGCCCATAATTTCACCTGTGTTACACAGCCCTGATAGGAAGCAGGCAGGCTGCATCTGTGGTTAGCCAGCAGACAGCACAACTATTTTCTCTGCAGATTCTCATCCCTGACTCTTCCCTTTTCAATCCCCCCCCCTACACACACACATACCCCGACAACTTCCCCCATTTATCCTGAGACACTAAGCAAGGGACTCATCCCAGGGAGCTGGATATCATCCACTAGTATGCTGCTTACTAGCCCACCTCCCAACAGCAAGACCCCCGAGATCTGATTGTTCCATTAGACCATTCGGGGAAAATAGTCCTGGAACATACCAGGGAAGTGATTACTGACCCGAAGAGGTCCAGAACTCACTAAGAGGTAGCTGTCTAGGATGGAGGTGAGGACCCAACGGCATCCTGACTACAGAGGCACAAAGTTGGCTGGGAAGGGGGGGGGGCGGGGGGGGGGCAGGGAGGGATATCCAGAAGCCTTGGGCTTGACCTAGGCTGGTTTTCCAGACAACAATAGAGCCCACACAGGAGGGAGGGAAAGAGAGGGGAGTTTAGAAAAAGGAGACAGTTGAGAAAATGTCAGAGCTTGGGAAGGTTTTTGAAGTCATATAGTTTGAATCTCATAATAACAATGACTAGCATTTGTACAGTGCTTTAAGGTTTGCAGGTGTGTATGTATATATATATATGTGTGTGTGTGTGAGTGTGTGTGTGTATGTGAATATATACACATCTATACATACATGCAAACATATATACATACAAAGTTATATGTGTATATGATGCATATACCTCATATGTATACATACACGACACAAACACACACACGTATAATCTCATTTTGTTCTCTCAACAATCCTGGGAGGTAAATGCCATTATTATCACCTTTTGACAAATGAGGAAACCGAGTCCCAGAGAAATTAGGTGACCTGCTCATGAGTCCAAATCCAGCATTTGGTTTACTAAACCATCTATCTGTTTCTAAAAAAATTGAGGCCCAGAGAGAGGAAGTAATTTACCCAAGGTCATAAAACATAAAATAGAGGGTCAACTAGGACCCAGGACTCTTAATTTCTACTTTTGTTGCATTTACTGTGTGTTGTCTTTAGAGAAGAGGAGAGGGATGAGGGAGGGGCAGTATGGAGCAGTGGGAAGTGCACGGCCCTTGGAGAGCTGTATGGCCTAGGGTAAGTCACTCAACTTTTCTGATGGATTTTGGACTTGGAGATAAATGGTTTAGGACTTAGAGGACTACATGGTTCCCAGAGCCAGCCCTTCCAGGTCTAAGATTCTGCGATATCTGCAGTGCTTCAATGTGGTCTCCCACTGCCTCTGTGTTATGACCACTCAGGCTCCGGCAGAGGGATAATGGGATCTGATAGTCTTGATTCTTCCTACAGGTCTATAGAAAGAAAACAATGGGTTGGGAGTGTGTGGGGAGGGGAGGGGAATAAAAACTAAGTCTCAAAGCATAGCATTGGGCAGCTAGGGTGGCGCAGTGGATAGAGCACCGGCCCTGAGTTCAAATCTGGCCTCAGACACTTGACACTTACTAGCTGTGCGACCCTAGGCAAATTGCTTAACCCCAATTGCCTCATTAAAAAAAAAAAAGCATAGCATCACAGCTCTAAGGAGGATATCTGACCCAACCCTCTCATTTGACAAATGGGGAAACTGAGGCCCAGAGATATTAGTGGCTTCCCCCAAATAACACAGGAAATAAGTAGCAGAGATGGGATTAGAACCCAGGTCTCCTCACACCAAAAGCCTTAGATTAGAAGAGAGAGGATTATTTGCCATGGCAATCCCAATCAACAAGATTTTATGAGTGTCTGTTATGAGCTCTAGGCATTACGCTAGGAGCTAGGAATACAAATCTAAGAAATAAAACAAGCTCTACACTCAAGGAGCTTCCTTGTATTCTCACATAATTAGAACAATTCACATAATCCTTTCCAGGGCAGTTTGAGTTATACATAGCTCTTTTCCATCCCAGCTCATATCCTTCTCTCCTGGACATCAAAGCAAGAAGGCTACAAAGTGGATCATAGATTTAGGGGAGGAAAAAAATCTAATCCACCCCTTCATTTTGTAGATAAGATGGGGGAATGATTTGTCCAAGGTCACACAGATAGTATGTGTCAGGGTTAGTCACGGTCCTGAAAAAAGACCAATCTTTTCCATGATGCTACAGTGACTCCCTGGGGCCATTGTCCTTACTCTGATGATAGCACACAGTATGATGGAAACTCTTAAATTAGCATTTAGTATATCGCCTGGCACATAGTAGGCACTTAACAAATGTTTATTGAATCAATAAACGAATGAATTAATGAAAAGGCATTGGTCAGTCTGATTCCCAAATAGCACTGCTCCTCACAGAGTTGGTCCAGAGTTCAGCACCCAGAGATTTAGGACTATAAGGGACCCCTGACATTAATGAATTCAACCTCCTCATTTTATAAATAGAGAAAGTGAGGCCCAGGGAAGTGACTTGCTTAAGGTCACACAAGTTAGGATCATAGAATTTTGATCTAGAGTTGTAAGGGACCTTAGAGGTTATCTAATTAAATACCAACATCTTATAAATGGGCAAACTCAGGCTCAGGGAGGTGACTTGTCCAAGCTCACACAAGCTAGGATCATCAGATTTTAAATTTGTAGCTGTAAAGAACCTCAGAGGCCACCAAGCCCAAGTCCAACAAATTACAGATGGGAAAACTGAGACCAGGGAGGTCAGGTGACTTGCCCAAGGTAACTTGAACTTGGTCCTCTGGCTTCAAAGCTTAACCTTTTCCCAATTATTAGGAATTGGGGGGGGGGGGCATGCAAGAGTATACAGCCAAAGATGCTGCCAGTAAATCACCTGGTATTTATTTAAAGGTGCCCATCTCTGGAAATTACAAGTAATTGGGGACCAACTAATGGTCTGTGGCAAGTGCATATGGAGAATGTAATTAGGGGGTTCCAGGTGCTCATCACTTTTAGGAAGCCAACCCCCACCCCCCACCCGAACGCGACAAATCTGGTGGGCGGGCGCCGCCATCTGCACGCTGCTGCTCAGATTCCGGGGGATGGTTTGCTCAGTAGGTAGAAAGTGAAAATGACTCACGACAGCATAGCGAACGTGACCAGGGTGATGGTCAGGCAGAAGATGGAGAGGGAGCAGCCGACATAACTGATGGATGAGAGCGCCACCTGGTGTCCTTTGTCAGCTGCGCAGAGAGAGGAAGATGGGTTAGTGAGCTGTGGCATGGAGAGATGGATGTTAGGGAGCATTGGGCAGCTCCACTGGTCCTGCCCACTGGGGATGATTCCCTCTTCACTAGAAAGGATGCCTCCCTCCTCACCCACATTCAGGGGTTCCCGTCCCTTCTATATTCTTTTACCAGCCTTTGTCCCAGGGAGATTTGAGAACCAACGACCTTGTTCATTCCAGGGAAATGTTGCATTAAATGTCTCCCCGAAATGCCAGACACCGAGTGGGAAGGGATAGAAAGAGCATAGAACCCCCCAGAGACCCCTCTGGGGTGGGAAGTGGGGGGCAGACTGGAAGGAAGTCAGAAAGGGAAGAAAAAACAGACTCCCATTTTGAGTGCATTTGGATCACAATAATAGCAGGCATTTACATGACATCTTAAGATTTACAGAGCACAGTATATTTGGTTCTTAACAACAATCCTGTGAATTAACTTGTTGTTGTTCAGTCATTTCTGATTCTTCACGACCCCATTTGGGGTTTTGTTGGCAAAGATACTTGAGTGGTTTACCATTTCCTTTTCCAGCTCATTGTACAGATGAGGAAACTGAGACAAACAGGGTTAAATGACTTGCTCAGGGTCATACAGCTAGTAAGTGTGTATGGGTGGATTTGAACTCAGAAAAATGAGCCTTCCTGACTACAGGTCCAGCACTCCATCCATTGAGCCATCTAGCTGCCCCACATGAATAACTTACTACAAATGTTAGGGTACCATTTTACTGTAAAGAAAAGAGGCTGGGAAGCTAGGTGCCTCAGTAGATAGGGTGCCAGCCCTGAATTCAGGAGGACCTGAGTTCAGGTCCAGCCTCAGACACTTGACACTTGGTAGCTCTGTGACCCTGAGCAAATCACTTAACCCTCATTGCCCCACAAAAAAAAGAAAAGAAAAGAAAACAAAGGTTTAGAAAAATTAAGTGATTTGTCCATGATCATTAAACTAGTAAGTACTGGAGGACAGGATTCCCCTATCTCATACCTTGTTAGCAATCCAAGCTCACACAATTAGTTAAAAAGGGAGCATAGACTAAAACCTGACACCCTGGTTTGGTCTTTCCACCACACCACTGATATGTGATTATTCAATTCAATAAACACTAATTAAGCACTGACTATATACAGGACACTATGCTGGGGCTGGGGGATACCAGGAGAATGAAACATTCTCTACTTTCAATTTTAAAGGAAGTAAATAAAAGGAAGTCAGAGAACCTGGGTTCAACTTACCAGCTCTGGTGCTGAGAAGCTGTATGACCCTAGGAAAGTCACATAACCTCTCTGGGACTCAGTTTTCTCATCCGCAAACTGAGGAGGTTAGAATAGCTGGTCCCTTGGGTCACATCCAGCCCTAGATCTATGATTATACAATCCCGGAGAATGTATATGTTTATATGTTGAGGGGAGATATTTCCAAGAGACTACAGAGCTAGCTAAGGTAGCTGGGTTGCACAGTGGTTAGAACCCCAAGCCTGGAGTCAGGAAGACCTCAGTTCAAATGTGACCTCAGACATGTCCTAACTGTGTAACCCTGGGCAAGTCATTCAACCCTATTTGCCTCAATTTCCTCATCTGGAAATTGAGCTGGAGAAGGAAATGGCAAAGCACTCCTGCATCTTTGCCAAGAAAACCCCAAATGGCATCATAAAGAGTCAGAAACGACTAAAACAACTAAAAAACAACAACAAAGCTAGCTAAGGTAGCTCATTCCTTCTTCCTGGTTAATTAGTAATTCATTCATTTTAATAATTAATACTTATGGGGGCAGCTAGGTGGCACAGTGAATAGTGCACCGGCCCTGGAGTCAGGAGGACCTGAGTTCAAATTTGACCTCAGACACTTAACAATTACTAGCTGTGTGACCCTAGGCAAGTCACTTAACCCCAATTGCCTCACCAAAAAAAAAAAAATTAATACTTCTATACAAATGTATCCATCAATCAACAATTATTTGTTAAACCCCTTTTAAATATACCTTAAGGAAAACAATATTATTACTATTGTTGTTATATTTATATTTACATAATAGCACCTTAAGAAAGGCAAAGTGCTTTCCATATGTCATCTGATTTTATCCACAACAATCCTTGGAAGTAGTCCAGAGTCACAGTTATTAAGTATCTGAGGCAATTCTTCCTGATTCCAAGTCTAGTGCTTTATCCCTTGTACCACCTAGCTGCCTCTTAGCTTCTGTCCCATGAGGGAGACCATAAGGATATAATTATATACAAAGTATATATGAGTTGTTGCATTGATCAACTTAAATTGAGGTTTGAAGGAAATAGGATTCTCAGGGGTGGGAGTGAGGAGAGAGTACCCATTAGGCAAAGGGCATACACATTCTGGGCAAAGCCACAGAGATGGTTGAGATGGAGTGTTAGATGTGAAGATCAGTGAGAAGTCTATTTAATGGATTTAACCATTTAATGCCCAAATCTGCCCTAACTTGATGTCATAATCCCACAGAATTAGCATACCAGAATCTAAGGGTTGGAAGGGATGAGGGGCAAAATAGAATATAAGTTCCTTGAGACCAGGAATCATTTTTTATCCCCAGTGCTTAACACAAGGCTAATCTGACCAAGAAGCATTTATTAAGTTCTTACCATGTACTAGGAGGGGTCAGCTAGGTCGCTCAGTGGGTAGAACCAGGAAGACCTGAGTTTAAATCTTTCCTGAGACACTTAACTAGCTGTGTAACCTTGGACAAGTCACTTAACCAAGTTTGCCTCAGTTTCCTCATCTGTAAAATGAGCTGGAGAAGGAAATGGCAAACCACTCCAGTATTTCAGCCAAGAAAACCACATGAACAATATGGTCTCCAAGGGTCATGAAGAGTCGGAAAACTGAACACCACCACCACATATACCAGGCACTATGTTAAGTACTGGGGAATAAAAGAAAAAAGGGGTGGGAGAACAGCCCTGATCTCAAGGGGTTCATAGTGCTAGGTACAAAATAGGCAGTTAGGTGGTGTAGTGTCTAAAGCACTAGAGCTGGAGTCAGGAAGCCCTGAGTTCAAATCTGATCTCAGACACTTTCTGTCTGGGCCAGTCATTCTGCCTCTGTCTGCCTCAATTTCTTTATCTGTGAAATGAGGATAATAATGGCATGAGATAATAGATACAAAGTATTTTGCAAGCCTTAGAGCTCTATATGAAGGGTAGTTATTATTGCTATGATTACATAATTCATATATATTGAATGAAGAATGAATTTAGTCCAAACTACACTGTGACTTAGACCTGAGCAGCTCCAAGGGAAATCCAGAACACAATATTCCTAGCTCTTAATCCTGGCGGGGCTCCCAACTAGGGGCCCCCCCCATACCTCGGTTCCACTCCCCACCCCTCCCCAGCCCTGTTACTCAAAGAGAGCTGGAACAGCCCCCTGGGAGCAGGCGCTGTGCCTGTCATTTCAGGGGAATCGGTGTTATTGAAGTCGATATTCTGGAGCAATTGGGCCCCAGCAGGGGGTGTGTCTGTGGATGGGATAACCTAATAGGCCTTTACTCCTGCAAACGTGTGAGATTCTCTGCTGGGTTAACTAGTCCCTCACCAGAGCAGTTGCAAGGCTCTCTCGGGCCCCAGGGGAACCTCAGTTTCATGCATAGCGATTGGCTCTTGGAAGCAGCTGGGGCAGAGCAGAGGGACATGCCACAACCACCCCAGCCCCCAAATATCACCAGCTTCCTGCTGATTTTAAAGCCATCCCAATTTTCACATGGGCCAGGCTGCAGATTTTCTCCGGCTCCAGGCCAAGCAGCCGCTGAGGAGGCGCTGAACATGGTTGGGAAATGCAGCGGGAGGGAGAAGGACAACTGTTGCTATGATACGGGAGACTGCTCAGAAATGGGATGCAGGCGGCCTTTGTCTCGGCCATAGGATGCTTCCCCAAACCGAGACAAAGCAGACACCTTCCCCGCAGGCCCAGTGTCGGTTCCTGATGTGCCCATGAACAAGCAGGAAGTTATTTTTGCTAAGTGTTTTGGAGGATTTGGAATATCCCAGATGCCCAGAATTTACTTATCTTTGACCCAGAGTTTGGATGAGGACGGCTCAAGTCACAAAATGTGAGAGTCGTAAGGGACCATCCTGGAAATGAGACCCCCTTCTCTACACACCCAACAAGGGCACGACCAGACGGCCCCTTGCCTGAAAGTCTCAAGTGAGGGAGGCAGCTTGATAATGGAAGGTCAATGGGGCTAGATTTAGAATTAAAGGTCGTGTGTTCTGATCCCAGCTTTACCATTGACTACCTGTGTGATCATAGGCAAGTAACTCTCTGGACCTCAGTCTCTTCCTATGCAAAATGATAGTGCCTGGCATACAGTAGGTGTTTAATAAATGTTTGTTGGCTTAATAGAATTGGATTAGATGGCTTCTTAGACCCCAAAGCTGCACAGTAATTATCTTAAATTATATATTTCCAAATATTGCATATTCAATATGTAACATAATA
Source organism: Dromiciops gliroides (assembly GCF_019393635.1). Classification (NCBI taxonomy): domain Eukaryota; kingdom Metazoa; phylum Chordata; class Mammalia; order Microbiotheria; family Microbiotheriidae; genus Dromiciops; species Dromiciops gliroides. The sequence continues at coordinate 41,060,453 of NC_057861.1, read as the reverse complement.
TATATTAATTGCTATAATTATACATTATATAAATATAATAATGTATAAACATAATGTATTATATAGAATATATTCCATTATATATCCATTATATTATATATTATAGTAATTAAAGTTAATTCAGGTAATGTTAATTTTATATGTAATATTTGTGTGTTATTATTTAGTCGTTTTCAGTTATGACCGACTCTTTGTGACCCCTTTTTGGAGTTTTCTTGGCATAGATAGTGGAATAGTTTGATATTTCCTTCTTCAGTTCATTTTACAGCTAAAGAAAGTGAGGCAGAGGTTCAGTAACTTGCCTGGATCATACAGCCAGTAAGTTTACTTGGATCACAGCGGCCCCTCCACCACACGACCTAGCTGCCCCAAAATAAACGATATAAATGTCAGTCATTATTGTCTCTGCTACTGCCTTTTCAAGAAACCCTTTCTGCTTTTGTACAACACTCACTGTTAGGAACATTTTGGTCACAGAGCCTTAATCTGCCTTTTTTGCCAGTTCCATCCATCCCTCTCACTTCTGCCCTCTTTGGCCAAGCAGAACCAACCCAAACCCTCTTCAGATTACAGTCCCAGAGCAAGGTACAGTGCCCGCCCAGCCCAAAGCAGGTTCTTATTGACTGACTGACTGACTGAAGACAGTTATCAGGCACACCCAGGTCTTCTCTAGGCCACCCCTGTCCACATCCTTCAACCTTCCCTCGATCAGCCTGATTCCCTGCTTCTAGAAGCTCTCCAGGGTATCAAAGTATTTCCTGAAATATGGTGCCCAGAACCCGACACAAAACCCCAGATATGGCCTGGCCAGACTGGAATTCATCAGGCTCATCACTGACTTGTTCCTGGTAGCTAGAACTCTCCCAATGAGAGTGAAGATCACATAGCTTTTTTTGGCTACCATGTCACACAGCTGACTTATATTGAGTTTGAAGTCCGTTAAAACCTCTAGACCACGGCTAGGAAGAAGGAAGAAGAGCTGTCCTCCCAAATCTCTGTCACTGTCAAGAGACTCTGCATCCACGATCTCGCTCAGTCTCCCCCTCTCACCTTCCACAGAAGGCCAGACCATTCTCTCCTCGAACCTAAGCTATTATACCGGCCTCCAGGCTGATCTTCCTGACTCTGGTTTAGTCATTCTCCAACCCATCCTCTGCACAGATACCCAAGTCATCTTCCTAATGCCCTGCTTAGATGATGTTACTCCTCCCCCCAAAAGCATTCACTGGCTCCCATTGTTTACAGGATAGAACACAAGATCCTAAATGGCATTATCCAGACCATGCACAATCTGACTACAAACTGCCTATCAGCCCTCCCTGAGCTCATCCTTCCAAGAATAGCTCAGCTTCTATCCATTCCATGTGGAGTCAAGTGGGCAAGCCACTTACTTTCTCTAACCTGTAAAATGAAATAATACTATCACCTATCTAGTTTAACCACTACGCATCTCAGGCCTCTCCAGAGGACTTACCTATTAAGTTATATTAAGTCATTTATTAAGTCATTAAATCACAGATCCAAGATTTCCATCAGGCAATGTAGTTTCCCATTCCGACGAGATCACGGAAACTTTGCACATTTTGGTTTACAAAGCACTTCATGGATACCTCATTTAGGGGGCTATGGGGCTCAGTCTGGAGACCAGAAGATCTTAGTTCAAATCCAACTTCAGATACTAGCTGCGTGACCTTGGGTAAGTCACTTAACCTTTGTTGGCTTCAGTTCCTTTATCCGTAAAACAGAAATAATAATGGCAATAATAATGGCAATAAATCCCAAGGTTTGCTAATGAAATAAAAATTGTAAAGCATTTAGCACAGTGCCTGACACATAGAATTATATAAATGATATAAATGCTTGTTGTTGTTATTGATATTAGATTCTCACAACAACCCTATGCAATAGACTCTATAGGTGCCCATTATACTGTGTCAGAGAAATTATGTGACTTGTGATCCTGCCACTAATTGTCATGGAAGTCAGAGAGCTAGAGTCCAGCTCTCTGTGAATTCAAGCACAGTCCGCTATACCCCACTGACTTAATTAAAGCCATCCTGCCTGTGATATCTTGGGCCTTTCTGCTATCTATGGGGTAATATCAGTGAGAAGTTCATGGAAGAGAATGCTGGACAGCAGTGTTAGGTAGCTAGGAAACCATTCAGTCACTGATGTTTTGACCCCAAGGAGTTTAAAAACCAATTTATAGAACAAACAGGCATCAACCAGGAAGGAAACTGAACTGATAAAGCCTGGGCATTGTGGGCAGGATGGGCAGAAGTCAAAGGAATTAGAGTCAAAGAGCCCAGTTAGGAAACAATCCAGAGAAATGGTGATCACTATCCCTACCTCCCTGAGTCAGACAGTAAAGCCTAGAGTGAGACAATTCACTAATTCACTGAGCATTTACTGAGATGCCTTCTACATGCAAGGCAAGAGGCATTGGGGTACAGTGCCTTGGAGCCATAAAGACGAGGGTTCAAATTCTGCCTCTGATTCATGCTGGCTACCCGACTGTAAATAAGTCAAAAGCTCTCAGTGCCCCCCAGGCAACTTGAGAAGTAACAGACTGAGTTCATGACCCATTTTGGTAGAAGGAGCTTCCATATCATTAAATCACAGGCTTGGAGGGAAAAGCAAAATAATTCCCCCAAACCATGCAAGGCCTTATGCTAGCCACTAAGGAATGAAAGACAAAGAGGAAAGCCAGCTCCTTCCCCAAATGGAGTTTACATTCTTTCTGCCAGTGAGGCAGAGAGTAAGACCAGCCATTCCATCCACCTGTGATAAAAGGGATGGTGTATATGTGCTATCAATCAACATAGATGTGTGAAGCACTTACTGTGTGCCTGGGGCAATGTGTTGTAGTAGAAAGCTGACCTTGAAGCCAGGAAAACATTCATATCCCTGGCTAAGTCACCTGACTTCTTGGGTCTCTACGAAGCTCTCTAAGATTATGTGTTATTGTTTATCCTTCATTCTCAAAGAGGACCATGACATCGGGGAAGTACTGTCATGGCTTGCAGTGAATTGGATTTTAAGTGAGGCAGGGTTATGCAAAGTTACCAGCCTCACTCTCTCCTCCAGAGCCATCTGGATCCAGTGACAAGATATAGATCAGGATGACTGGAGATGCCCACCCTCCCAAGACTATAGAAACTTCAAATGATGTACTGGCTTACATGGGTAGAAGGAATTTCTTCAGGTGGTAGTTCTCTATACTAGTAATAATAATAGCTAACATTTATATAGCACCTGCTATGTGCCAGGCACTGCACTGGGTGCTTAGAGAAATCATTACATTTGTAAGAAGTGTGAGGAGCCATAATTCAGCTGTCTAAAAGGGGTCTACTGGAATATCACTTCTTTGAAGGTCTTCAAGCACAAGATGGATGACCATTCGTTAGATGTGTGATGGTGGTAATTCCTTCTGGATATGAATTGGACTATATGACCACTGAAGTCCCTTCCAAATCCCAAATTCTGTGATTCTGTGAATCACCTGATTTCAAACTGTACCGTAGAAGCCATCTATTCTATCACCTTCATTTTATAGATGAATAAACTGAGGCTCAGCAGGAGGACAGCAGACTTGTTCAAAGTCAGAGCAAGGAAGAAGCAGAGAACAGATTCCAACCCAAGTCATCTGACTCCAAATTTAGGGTCATTTCCTTGATACCTACCCTACAGATAGTGTTGGTATCACTAGACAGAATCTTGAGGCCCAGGCATCCAGTCAGCAGTGGCTTCCAAAGGATGCCTTATTGGGTCATTGAGTCTTAGTCTCCCCTGATCAGCAGAATGAGAAGTCATCCCTACCATTTTAGTAATTCATGGGATTGTCAGGATTATTAATGAGTCCCACCCCCAACCCTACACACACACACACACACCACAGTCCCTTCCTGTTTCATTCTCCTCCACTCTGAGTCTCTGGAGCCTGGACCTGGCTCAAGGGTCCAAAGGTCCCTCAAGGGTCCAGCAGCCAAATCTGTATCACTTGGTTATTTGTTTATGGCCCTCAGAGAGTCTTGGCAAGGCCCCTTACGCCAGCTGAAGCATTTTCTGGCAAGGAACAAACCTGTTCCTTTTGCCCTGACTGCAGACTGCTTATAAACTTTCACGTTTTATTAAATGAAAATTCATATTAAAGGTTAAAGTGAAATTCTCCTGCTCTCCACTGAGCCTAATGAAAAGCCAGGACTCTCACCCAAAAGCTCTATCCCAGAGCCCACTTAGCCTTGGACTCTCCATTCTGCCCAACCCACCTTACCCCACCCCACCCCCTTCCACAAAGTCTTTGCTGATTCCTGTTTCTATAAAAAGCCTCCAGGGGCAGCTAGGTGGTGCAGTGGATAGAGCACCGGCCCTGGAGTCAGGAGTACCAGAGTTCAAATCCGGCCTCAGACACATAACACTTACTAGCTGTGTGACCCTGGGCAAGTCACTTAACCCCAATTGCCTCACTTTAAAAAAAAAAAAAAGCCTCCAGAGATTCTACTCCTTCCAAATGTACTGGTCTCACTGAAGACATTTGCTAGAAAGGAGGATACATATGAACCCAGCCAATGCCTCACCTTGGTTCTTCCATTTGATTTCATGAAATTCAACAAATACATACAGTTAGAGGCAGTGTCAGCATTAGCATTGAAGTCCAAAATCCAACGTTCAAATGTCGGCTGTTCAATTGCTACAGGGCAGGTCAGTTCACCAGTTTGGGCCTCATATATAAAGTGAGAGCATCAGACTAAAGAACCTCGAAGGTTCCAACTCTGAATCTGGTCTCCCAGGCTCTAAGCATGTATTTATTAATCCACTGTACTAGGCAGTAGGGGGTGCAATGACAAGAGGAAAAATAATGCCTGCCTTCAAGAAACTTCTGTTCTATCGGACACTGTAATGACTGGATAACTATCCTCAACCTCTAAAATAATGAAGAATCATTCAATGAATTCATTCATTCATTCACTCACTCACTCATTCATTCATTCATTCATTCATTCAATAAACATTTATTAAGAACCTCTTATGCTGCCAGGTATTGTGCTAAGAAATAATGGGGATACAAAAAGAGTTAAAAGACAGCTTTTTCCTGCAAAGTGCTTACAATTTAATAGGGATACCCATAGTCTCTAAGTACCAGAGTAGTTGTAGAGATCAAATAAAATCCTGTATGGGCTTTGAAAAGTCTCTTCAAGTACTATAGAAATACAAGGTGCAATTAATATCATCATATGCCAATAAATAAGTTTTTGAAATGGAGTTTGAACCTAAGACTTGTGACTCTGGGTTTAGCACTATACCCACTATAGGAAAAAGTCAAGATCTGGGGTCTTGAAAAACCCCAGAGATCATACGAATATCAATGTTGAGCTAAAAAGAACCTTAAAGTTCATTGACCAAAATTTCCCTCAATCCATAAGCATTTAGAAAGTACAGGGGGCAGCTAGGTGGCACAGTGGATAAAGCACCGGCCCTGGATTCAGGAGGACCTGAGTTCAAATCTGGCCTCAGACACTTCACACTTACTAGCTGGGTGACCCTGGGCAAGTCACTTAATCCTCATTGCCCCACAAAAAATGAAAATGAAAGTACCTACTAGGTGCCAGGCATGAGAGGTAAAAAGATGAAAATGAAAGACTCCCTGATCTCAAGAAGCTTAAATTTGATGAAAGGAGATATGTGCATGTATAAGAGTATATATTTTAATTTTAATTTAATTTAAAATAGAGTTTAATTCAGTAGAATTAAAACAAGGTAATTGGGGGAGGGTACTAACATCTGGAAGTAGATCAGGGAGCAGAACAGGAAATGTTTCTTGTACAAGATGGGTCTTGAATTGCGCTTTAAAAGAAAAATGGAGATTTTCAGAGGCAGAGGTGAGGAGAGAATGAAATCCAAGCACAGTACAAAGGCAGGGACATGTTAACATCAAGGTCAGTTTGTTTGGCTGTAAAGTGGGGTATGGGAAGGGGAGTGATTTGTGAAAAGCTAGAAAAGGTAGGGTAGAAACAAAAGGTGAAAAGCTTTATATGTCAGAAGAATTTGCAATTGATTCTAGAGATGATTTGGGAGCCAATGGAGTTTGTTGAGTAATCGTGACACTAGCTTCAAGATCATGTTGGCAGTTATGTAAGGGATAGATTAGAGGGCAGAAAGAAAGGATGGAAGGAATAGTGGTAGAATTGACAAGACTGGGTCACAGTTTTAATAACTTTTTAAAATTAATTTTTCTTTATTTTCCACCATTTATGAGATTTGATTTTTCACACATAGTGTAAATTCATTTCCTATACATACTGTATATGATGATATGGTATTATAAATTAAAAATTAAAAATAAAGGCGTTATTAAATATTGAAACTCCTTCGTAACCTTTGGCCCACCCTTTATATGAGTGGGGGCTGAGGCAACTGGCATTAGGGAGAGAAGAGTTGAGGATAGCTACAGGGTTAGGACTCTGGAAGGATGATGATGCACTCAATAAATAAATATTAGGAAGTTTTGGAGATGTTTGAAGATATGGAATTTGAGATGCCTATAGCAGACAGAGGCGTTGATGTCTAGCGTGCAGAAGGTAATGGGAGAGTAGAATTCATTTTCTCATTTTACAGTTTAAGGTCACATAAAATTGTGATCGAATGATTTATTATATTCTTTCTTCTGTCCATCCTTCCTTTTTTTCTATCCCTTTTCTCCTTCCTTCCTCCCTCCTTTCCATTTCTTATTCTTTCCTTCTTTCTCATGGGATTCTCCCATCCTTATAATTTATCCTTTTTTTTTCCTTTTCCTTGCTCCCTCCTTTCTTTTCTCTTCCTTCTTTTCTCTTTTTCTTCCTCCATTTTCTCTTTCCTCTCCTCTCATTCTTCCTTATCTTCTTCCTAACCTTTTCCTTCTTTCTCTCCTTCCCTCTCTTCTTTCTTCTCTCTCCTTTTCTTTTCTTTTCTTCTTTCTCTCCTTACCTCTCTTATTTCTTCTCTATCTCTCCTTTTCTTCTCTTTCCTTCCTTCCCCTCTTTCCTTCTCTTCATTCTTTCCTCTGTATTTTCTTCTCTCCCTTCCTTTCTCCTTCCCTCCCTCTTTTTCTTCCTCTTTCCCCTCCTTTCTTTCTTCTTTATTCCTTCCATATTCGTTTCGAATAGCCATAAGTAAATCTTAAGAAAAAAAGAACAGGAGAAAGTCAAGTGGGTTATTAATCCCATTTTCCACAGCATTTCATGCACGGGAGTTGCCTTATAAATATTTCTGGTGGTGGAGTTTGTCTCCATCTTTCACTAGGACATCCATACCCAGGGGGCAGGAATTATGTTTTTTTGAATGTCTGCAGGACAGAGACTCAAAATGATATCAAATCAAACCTAGCTATCTCTCCTAGATAATGCTTTCCAGCCTGCAGAATACACAAGAACTAGCAGATTGTGACCCAAAAGGTCACAGTCTGTGCGGGAAAATGCTTTGCTTGGATATCACCGAATCACAGCATCTCAGAGCTGCAAGTAGCCCACTGACCATCTGGTCCAAACTATACAGGATCAAGACTCCTTTCTACAATATCTTTCTACAATATCATTCAGCCTCTGTTTCACCTGGAATGGAGAAGTCAGGGCACAGCAAAGGATCCAGAAATCCACTTTGCCTAGATATGTGCTCAGAAGGACTACCTGGGTGTTGCTGGAAGGGATAATTTAGGTACCATGCCAATAATCACTTTGGGTACCTGTGAATCCTACAAACCCAGTACAGCCAGCTTGTGTTGATAATACCCAGGCCCATAGATTTCAAGCTGGAAGGAAACTTTGATGGTAGATTCCTACATCAAGGAAATGGCAAACCACTCCAGTATCTTTGCCAAGAAAACTCCAATATGGGGTCATGAAGAGTCAGATTACGACTAAAAATGACTAAACAACAAACAAAAATTTACCTAGGGCTGGAAGGGACCTCAGTGGTCATATAGTCTGTAGCCCCTCATTTGATAGATAAGAAAACGGAGACCCAGAGATGTTGAGTGGAAGCGCCCAAGGTCACCTAGATACTTACTAAATGGAAAATTTGAAATTTGTACCCAGGTCTTCGGATTCCAAATTAAGCATTCTTTCCAGTGTACCACACTGTCTCTATGTCCTGTCGGTCACTTAACCCTGTCTTGTTCAGTCATCTTTCAGTCATGCCCCCATCTGGGGTTTTCTTGGCAAAGAAAAAAAAAAAGAATGAGTGGTTTGCCATTTCCTTCTCCAGTTCACTTTACAGATGAGGAAACTGAAGCAAATAGGTTTAAGTGACTTGCCCAGGGCAACAGAGCTAGTAAGTGTCTGGAGCTGGATTTGAACTCAGGTCTTCTTGACTCCAGGCCCAGCATTCTATCCATTGTGCCTTTAATCCTGGCTACTAACTTCTAGAGTGATCTTCCTTCAATTACACTGAAGTTCAACAGATATGAAAGAGGGAATGGGGGAAAGGAGCCAACTTCTGCCCAGATTCAAGCAGAAAAGGAAGAAAAGTGGGGTCTTTCTGGAAACTAAACCTTTCTGACAGCTGCCAAGTTACCGTGTTCCATTTTTCAGGTTATAGAATCTTTAAGAATTTCCAACCTTTGGGGCAGGAAGCGTGTGTGCATGCATGGGTGTGTGTGTGTGTGTGTGTGTGTGTGTGTGTGTGTGTGTGTGTGTGTGTGTATTTGGGAGGAGAAATCAATTCTACCATTTACCCCCAAACAACCATCTGTTCCATTAGGATCCAGCTTCTCTTCTCCCCTCTTCCCCTTCCCCTAAGATGCACAACATTAACATGGTTCTGCAGGCTCTGCGGGGAGCCACTGCCTGGCCTTGCCCATCTGTAATTTTACCCCAATTCACTGTGATGGGTAGACCATTCTAATCTCTTACTGCCTCCTACAATCAGAGAGCTGAACTTTCCCTCGTATCCTCACATAAATATGGTCTTGTAAGGCCTACAGCCCCTACCCCTGCCCTAAATCCAAAAAAAAATCTTGGGAACCCCTCAACCCTGCCTTCCTCTCCCCCTCCCTTACTTGTCTGAAATAAGGCCCGGAAGGGAGGCTTAAACCCAATAGCTTTAATGAGAAACATTTATTGCTTAAAAATCCAGAATCAATGGACCTTTGCAGTTTTACCTTTAAAGGGCAATCTGACTCTAATTAGAAGAGAAATGAATAATTAACTTTGGCAGGAGTGGATGGTCCAGATACATGAAAATCCTGACCCCTACCAATGAGAAAAATGCTTCTAATTGCCTCCAGGACGGCTGTTACGCCTGAGCCTGGTGAGTCCTTCTTTGAGTGAGACAGTGTGTATATACAGCCTAATAATAATCCTATGTATTAGCTCCCCTTATGCTCAAACATTTTGTTGAAGCGATGGAGGAGACTTTACATATTAATGAGTTAACTGCAACTCCCTGGCCTGGATTTTGGGGCAGCACCGCCTCCCCCTGGCCCATCAAGAAGATCTGGGGTTTCTCCAAAGGATGCTGTGATAAAGGGATGGGGCTAGATAACTGGAGGGGGGAGAAGAATAACAGTAAGCCCACCTCCCCAACCCCAGCATCCCCATCAGGGAACTCCCAGCCATATGGCTGAGTAAAATATTCACCCTAAATCCCCAGTACTCTCTTCTGCAAAAGAAAATTGGGGAGCTAGGCTCCCACACCACCTAATGCCTAATGGGGCCCAGGATGACTGAGAGGCAGAAACCCAGGTTGCTTTCCCAGCTCTCTCCTTTGCCCTAGGCCCTGAGGTGTGGCGGGATCTCTGCTCTCCATCTTCCTGAGCATCATCTTCCCTGTCAGTGGCTGGCCAGTCTGATGCTGCTTCTGCTAGCAGCAGCTTCCTCAGGAAGAAGGGGAAGGGGGTGGGGGAGGGGAGGGGAACCATTCCCCAAGTGCGTGAAAGATGTTGCTGGGATATTAATTAAAAACTGAAGAAGCACTTGTAAGAAGCAGGAACCCCGGGAATGATCTCAGGACCCAGTAGGGGCCTTTTGCATTAAGCCGTTCACACAGAGAGGTGTTTTTCTTTGAAAATAACTACGAGGGAGGCACACAGGTTAGAGACATCAGGAGTGATCCTGGCATGGGGCATTTGGAAGGCAGCCCTCCTAGCAGACTCATTTTGGCAAGAAGATAAATAAAGACTTGAATTCTTTTTCCTTCTTGTGTTTCTTCAAAGGAAATAGCATTTTTTTCCCTGCTCTTTCAGCACAAGGGCCAAGCATTAGAGAGGAGATAAATGACCCCCAATTTACCCCTCTATGCCAAATGTCCTTTCAGCTCCAAATTTATGAGCCTATGATCCAGGGTCCTGGAACTGGGGACTTTCCCCCAAAAGAAAGCCCACTATTTTGACCAGAATCTAGCTATTCTCCTTTTCCCCCATCTTAACAACATTAAATGAAGAATGTCCCATTGCACAAAGCCTGGAGGCATATTGCTGGCCACCAAAAACACAATAAAAACCAGGAATGTGGGCTGAAGGAAGATGATGACCTTAGCTTTGGGCTTGCTCAAATTCAATATCCAAAGACTCTCAGGGGGCTACCCAAAAATGTGGCACCTGAAATCTGGATGGGTGAGGTTGGTTTGGTAGAACCCTCACCCCATCCAAAATGGTATTAAAAGGAGTTACAAGGGCTCTCTAACTCTCTGTCAAATAGTTGTATAGGCTATGTGTGACTCTGTCTTGGACTCTGTAGATAATTTTAGCCTAGGGACACTCAGTCTGCCTTTTAGTCTTCACTTAGGTTATGACTAAAGAATTGTCAGCTTGATTTTATTGAGGAGAGGTTTTCTAATCACTGCACCAAGGCACAGAGGAACCAAGGTGGACACTAGGCACTCTATAAAGATGAAATCCAAAATCTTGCAGCACAAAGAAACCTGGAAGTCATAAAAGTAGCAGAGCACCATCCAAAACAAAGAAGAGATACCAACAGAGAACATTGGCTTTATACCTGGCAGAGATTATAGGTTTACTTAAGACCAGTGGGGACCAGACTCAGAGGGAACAGTGCGATGATGTCATGAGAAGACATTAGTAGCTCTGTGATGATGAGTCATGAGTTGGCCCTACACACAAGTGCCCTAGTTATCAATGTTCTCAAGTGTGAGCCATGGGCATATGTGCTCTCTACTGGAGTCCCTTAATGCATGTGCCCTGGCCAGAGGTACTCCCTATATATGTATTTTCTAGGTGTGTTCAGAATGGCATATATAACAATACATTTTTCCCCCCATGTTTTTCAGGAAAATGTTCTGTCTACTTGTCTTACTATTCTACTTCATAAAATACCTTCACTTTGAAAGATTTTGTCCTCTGGCTGCCTGGTAAAATTAAACACTGGTGGGGGCTCATAAACTTTCATGTTGTTAAATAGATGAGGATTCAGTGAGTACAGAGAAATAGCAAGAGAGGGTTGCTACAGATGACTCATCTAGTGATGTCCTTGGCACATAGGAGTTGCTTAATAAATGTTTGCTGACTAATTGCATAGAGAAAAGTCCACCTGTATCCTCTCCCAATTCATCACTGTAGTACGGAGATGATTCTGGATTCTTGGAGACTATACTAAGCAGAACACAAGTTTTAGCAGATATTGCTGACATTGAAAGTTTCCAAGTGTGAACCAATGATGATCTGTATATGTGTATGCTGTCTGAGATCAGCCTGGATAAGCTCAGAGAGGCTCATTAAAAGAATGGCCACAAGGTAATGAATTCTGGGGCAGCTAGTTGGCACAGTGGATAGCGTGCCGGGCCTGGAGCCAGGAAGACTCCTCTTCCTGAGTTCAAATCTGGTCTCAGACACTTATTAGCTGTGTGACCGCGAACAAGGCACTTAACCCTGTTTGGCTCAGTTTCCTTGCCTGTAAAATGAGCCAGAGAAGGAAATGGACAAACCACTCCAGTATGTTTGCCAAGAAAACCCCCAAAAAGGTCGTGAAGAATTGGATACAACTGAAAGGACTGAACAACAAAAATGACAGCAACTGTCTAAATCACAGGGGTAATATAAACTGCATTGGTCAATGGAGGATTCCCAAGTCAATAACATCCCAGAATCTTGAGGAATTAAGCAGATAAAAGAGGAAGAGAGTCATCCCATGCCCACTACTGCTTTCAACTTGAGAGATATGACTGATTAGAAGCCTGCTACCAAAGTCTGAGTCTCCAGACTTTTTTTAAAGTTTTATAGGTTTTCTCACCTATAAAATGGAGGCATTGACATAGAGGATACCTAAGATCCCTTTCCACACATATTCTTAGATTCTGAGTCACATCGTGGGCTCCAGATCAAGGGGCAGGACTCCCCTGACCCATTCTTATCTTACCAATTAGTTTCCTGAGTCTATGGGGCTACATTGTTCCTATGTGTCTACTCTGATGACCTTGAGACACCTGACCACGCTTCTGTCCTGACCACCAGGGAGAAGCAGTAATAAGACCTGACATGTATATAGCATTTTATGGTTGACAAATGACTTCCACATGGATGTGGTTTGATCAGTGGAAACAACATTAAATAAGATGCATTATGATTGGCTTTACAGCTAGACCCTAAGGACCACAGGGGCCTTTCCATCTGATTTGCAGCTAAATCCTCTTATCTCTGTTGTCTTCCACTAACAGGGACTGTTTTACTTTTCTTTTCATAAGCTCACACACAAAGTTTCATAAATAATAAATGTTTGAGAAGTATTTTTTCATTCATTCATTCGTTCGTTCATTTTCTCTTTAGATAATAAGGCAGCATGGACAGCTAGGTGGCTCAGTAGATGGAGCACTGGGCCTGGAGTCAGGAAGACCTGAGTTCAAATCCATCCTCAGACACTTCTTAGCTGTGTGACCCTGGGCAAGTCACTTTACCCTGTTTGCCTCACTTTCCTCATTATAAAATGAGCTAGAGAAGGAAATGGCAAACCATTTCCTGTGTCTTTACCAAGAAAACTCTAAATGGGGTCATGGAGACTCAGACCCAACTGAAAAAACTGAACAACAACAAGAACAAGGCAGGAAATACAGGTATTATTATTTCCACTTTATAAGTGAAGAAGATTACAGAAGAGTGGTTAAGTGACTAAATCCTATAATCTATGACAAGGTAAAACAGGAAGTACCACACCTGAAACCAGGTCTTCTCGGTTTGAATCCAAAATGTGTTGTAGGGGAGCAAGTGTTAAATTATAGTCAGAGGAACTGGGCTCAAAGCCTGACCTTTGTGACCTTGGGAAAGTCACTTCATCATTTTAAACCTTAGTTTCCTCAGTTGTAAAATTAGGGGGTTGGATTAGATGACCTCTAAGGTCCTATTCCATCTCTCAGCCCAGTTCAAATCTAGGTTCTGTGGAGACAGCTAGGTAGCACAGTGGATAAAGTACTAGCCCTGGATTCAGGAAGGACCTGAGTTCAAATCCAGCCTCAGACACTTGACACTTACTAGCTGTGTAACACTGGGCAAGTCACTTTAACCCTCATTGCCCTGCAAAAAAAAATCAAATCCAGGCTCTGCTATTGTGACCCTGGGAAAATCACTCAGCCCTATAAAATTAGGGGGTTGACCTGGATAACATAATAACAACAACAATATGGATAATAATAGAGAGTATTTACAAAGTATTTTGGAAGATCACAAAGAATGTCGCATGTTAGTTCCTTTGGGGACCTCTCAGGTCCCTTCCAGCTGCAAACCAATGAGCCTGTGACCTTCTTTCCTCTAGATGACAAGGGAGGCAGAGAGTTCAACAGAAACAAGACAGCAGAGGGACATAGCACTGTCTAAAAGAAATGCCGGTAGGTTTCAAAGGTCAGCTGCGGTGGCCCCAACCTGGCCTGGGTTCCAACCACAGGACATCTGTGGAATGTCTGCAAATAGCTATAAGGCTTGGGTGTCTCTCCAGATGCACAGGGACACTTTGTAATTTTCACCTCCCACACCCACATTCCACCCTTTTCCCCCAGAAGCTGGGGTTACAGTGGTTAAAGGTGGGTTACTATGCTGAGATTGACTGACCACTGAGAACAAGGTACTATAATCATCATGCCAGGATGGAAGCTCCTCCCAGCCTGGAAGGTAGCATCATGGAAGGCGTGGGAGCTTTCTGGGGACCCTAGGGGACAATTTGAGGAAATTACAGTCATTCCTTTAAGGTACACTTTCTGGCTGGGTTCTTGGTTGGTTACAAGAGATAGAAATAATCTCGGAGGCCCGGAGTTGTATCCAGGGGGCTTGCTCCACATCTCTAGCTATTTCTTTGTCTTCTTTCTTGCTCTTCACTCTTTCTGGACCACCAAGGACCTCCTGAGAGCACTCCCCGGGAGAATTAATCCACTCTGCTTTGGAACAAACCATTCTAAGGGGATATCGTCCTGATGAAGGAGTCATTTAGGGCTGCCCACTTTATCTGTCCAGCCCCAGGCACCAGACCACATTTCACATCCCTTCCACCCACTGCCATGGGAATGACCATCCAATCAATACCAGCTTTACCCCCAAAATAGGCATGTCAAGTGATAGGTCTATGGCTCCCTATAACCATCCCTGTGACTTCCCAAAATATAGCAGCCTTCCCTGACCAATCCTCCTTTATATTTGTTAATCTCCTTCCTCTACAATGTAAATTCCTTTCTAAGAACTCTCTTGCTTTTTATATATGTATCCCCAAAGCCTAGAAGGTGTGTGGTTTTGTTTCGTTCAGTCGTTTCAGCAGTATCCAATTCTTTGTGACCCAATTTGGGATTTTCTTGGCAGAGATGCTGGAATGGTTTGGCATTTCCTTCTCCAGCTCATTTTGCAGATGAGGAAACTGAGGCAAACAAGGCTACAGGACTTGCCCTGGGTCACACAGCTAGTAAGTGTCTGAGCCTAGATTTGAACTCAGGAAGATAAGTCTTCCTGACTCCAGGCCCAGCACCCTATCCACTGTCATGCCATATAGGAAAAGTTTAAGGAATCTTTTTTCATCCATTTATTCTAGAAAGTGAATTCCTTCATCATCACTTTCTTTCATCTTCCTTTCCAGGAAAGAAAGGCTTCTCTATCTTTATAGGGAACATGCCTTACTGAAGTACATAGAGATTACCTACCATGATGACCTATGTGACAACTTTCCCTATCATAGAATTCGAGAACTGCCAAGCTAGAAGGTATACCGGCTCTATTATCCAAACCAAAAATGGACACACAGTCTAATTACCCCCTCTCCAACAAAATTATTCTGTGTATACACACACACACACACACACACACACACACACACATATACACATATACATATAATATAGATAATTTTATTATATATAATGACATCATCTATAATGTATTATTATATTAAGTTATTTGTATGTGTTATAAATTAACTGATATGGGTATGTATTGTTTTGTCCCAGTAAAATAGAACTTTCTGAGGGCAAAGACTGTCTTGTTTTTGTATTTATATCACCAGCACCTTGGGTAGCGTCTAGCACATCGAAGTTGCTTCCTGAATTAAAATGAATTGAATTGATTTGATCACAGAGTTAGAGCTGGAAAGGACCTTAGAGGCTGTCTAATCCAGACTCTTCATTTTACAGATAGAGAAACCAAAGGCCAGAGAGATGAAGTAGCCTTGGTCACATAGATAATGTGACACACACAGCCAGGATTTCAAGTCTTTCAAATGCAGACTAAATCACAACAAACTGAACTGAATGGAACTGAGAGCTTCCTTTGCACTTTCAATTCTTGAAGCTGGACTCTTAAAAATTGTCATCCATAGAATCATGGAATCTTAAAGTTAGAAAGGACCTCGGGGCTAAATCTATGAGGCTATGAAATAGGTCATGTAGTTCATCCATCTGGCAGCTCAGTGGCACAGTGGATAGCATGCCTGTCCAGTACTCAGGAAGATCAGAGTTCAAATCTGACCTCAGACACTTACTAGCTGTGTGACCTTGGGTAAGTCACTTAACCCTGTTCGTCTCAGTTTCCTTATCTATTAAATGAGCTGGAAAAGGAAATGGCAAATCACTCCAGTATCTTTGTCAAGAAAACCCCAAATGGGGGGGGGGGCAGCTAGGTGGCAAAGTGGATAAAGCACCGGCCCTGGATTCAGGAGGACCTGTGTTCAAATCCGGCCTCAGACACTTGACACTTACTAGCTGTGTGACCCTTGGCAAGTCAGTTAACTCTCATTGCCCCCACAAAACAAAACAAAAAACCCAAATGGGGTCATGGAGAGTCAGACACAACTGAAAATGTCTGAACAACAATAAACAGTCAAACCCCTTTCCAAATCAGAATCTACCCTTCCAGATCCCTGACAAGAGATTGTTATTGTTTGTCTTTGTTCTTGAGGTCCATGATATCAGGAGGTGATGTCATGACTTGCAGTGAATTGGATTTAAGTAAGGGAGGACTGTGCAAAGTCACCAGCCTCACTCTCTCCTCCAGAGCCATCTGGGTCTAGTGGGCAAGATATACATCAGGACAACTGGAGATGGCCCCAGATGTGTTTAAGGTAAATGGGATTAAGTGACTTGCCCAGGGCCACACAGCTAGTGTCTGAAGTGAGATTTGAATTTAGGTCCTCATGACTCCAGGTTGGTGCTCTATCCACTGCACCACCTAGCTGCAAGAGATTAAGTACTTCATTGAAGACCTTCAGTGATCAGAGAAGATACTACCTTTCAAGAAAACTTGTTTTACTTCAGGACTTCTATATTGTTAAAAAGTTTCACCTTGCATGGAAATAATATGCATCTTCCTACAACATTTGTCCAGCACTCCTGTTTCTGGCTTTTGAGGCCAAACATAACACTAAGATAATCCCAGTTCATCAGTCACATGAGATGATATTTGGAAATGAACTTAGCACAATGCTTAGCACATAAAAGGTGCTAAATCAAGGCTCTTCTTCCTCCTCTTCCCTTCTCTTTCCCTCAGTCATATAACATCAGAGCCTTTCAAATACCTGAAAACAATTATCCCATCTCTTCTCCCTGCCCTCCTAGACTTCTGTTCCCTTTGCTAAATTTCCCCAATTCCACCAACATTTCCTTTTATGTCAATCTCCATCACCATCCCGGTCATCGTCCTTTGCACTCACTATAATTTTGTACAAATTTGTCAATGTCCTCTCTAAAATAAAGCATTCAGAATTGAGTGCTATATTACAGACATCTGCCGACCGTGTGTGTGTGTGTGTGTGTGTGTGTGTGTGTGTGTGTGTGTGTGTGTGTGTGTGTGTAAGACTATCATGTCCCTCATTGTGGACACTGTGTTTCTCTTATTCAGTACAATATTTCTTTAATGGTTTTTTTTTCTTTTTGACTTCCATGCCATACTCAGGATTCACTGAGTTCAGAATACTCTAAAAGCTCAAATCTTCCCTTCCCTTCCCTTCCCTTCCCTTCCCTTCCCTTCCCTTCCCTTCCCTTCCCTTCCCTTCCCTTCCCTTCCCTTCCCTTCCCTTCCCTTCCCTTCCCTTCCCTTCCCTTCCCTTCCCTTCCCTTCCCTTCCCTTCCCTTCCCTTCCCTTAACTTCCCTTCTTCCTTCCCCTCCCCTCCCCTCCCCTCTCCTTTCCTTTTCTTTCCTTCCTCCAGGAACTGCTGTCCATCCATATCTCTCCACTCCTGTACTTGGGTGAGGCTCACTCTTTGAATCCAAAATGGATTTTTATTTTGATTATTATTTTTATTGTTGCTGTTAAGTCATTTTTCAATCATGTCCAATTCTCCTTGATTCCATTTGGGGTTTTGTTGGCAGAAATACTGGAATGGTTTGCCATTTCCTTCTCCAGCTCATGAGGAATGAGGAAACTAAGGCAAACTGCATTAAGTGACTGACCCAGGTGACTGCTAGTAAGTGCCTGAGGCTGGATTTGAACTGAAGACTCTCTGACTCCAGGGCCTGGCACTCTATACACTATGGTGCCACCTAGCTGCCCTGACCATTTTTTTTTTGGTGAGGCAATTGGGGTTAAGTGACTTGCCCAGGGTCACACAGCTAGTAAGTGTTAAGTGTCTGAGGCCAAATTTGAACTCAGGTCCTCCTGAATCCTCTATCCACTGTGTAATTTAAGATTCTAAATGTGGATTCTAATGTGTTCCCCCAGTTTGGGGGAAACTGGCTAAAATCACTGATAAACGAGTTTAGCTTTTATAAGTGTTTATTAAAAGTTAGTAAAAGAAAGAGGAAGACTGAGAACAGATTTCTTATAGCATGGAAATCCTAGCTTTCCTAAACTCCCACCTGAATTCCTCCACTAAGCTGATGGAGACAACCAAAAGAGGAAGAAGCCCTCTTCCAGCGTCGGCTTCTTACTTTGCATCCTCCTCCCAGAAATGGGAGGTTCCTCAAGTGGATTGCCTGGTAGGTTTGATAGACAGTACCCACAAGCAAACATCACTTTCTGATGCCAAGGACCTGACTGCATGGCTTGCCCTCAGACGCCTTTTCCTTATGGCAGATCTTTCCTATAGTAACTTCCCAGCAGATGGCATCACTCCAATCGTTACAGTTCCCCCTTTGTTTTTTTGAGGAACATGAGTGTTTCCTTGATGAAACACACCCTATGCTAACAAACAATATGTAAATAACAATATAGGAAAAGGAGAAAGGGGAAATTTTGTCCATAGAGGCGGTCCCTCATGAACCAGCACTTTGACACTTGGACACTGCCTGCAATATAAACCACTAGCTCTGAAGTTGGGAAGATCTGAGTTCAAAACCTGCCTCAGACACTTACCAGCTGTGTGATTCTGGGCAAGTCACAACCCCAATTCCTTAAACATTCAGGGCCATCTCCAGGATATATATCTTAACACTGGACTCAAGTGGCTCTGGAGGAGAGAGTGAGGTTGGTGGCTTTGCACAGTCCTCCCTCACTTAAATCCAATTCACTATAAGTCATAGCATCACCCAATGTTACGGTCAAGAACAAAGGGCAAATAACAAGCATTCTCTTTAAGATGAGAAGATTTTTATTTTGTTTTTATTTTTATTTTTTGTGGGGCAATGAGGGTTAAGTGACTTGTCCAAGGTCACACAGCTAGTACGCATCAAGTGTCTGAGGCCAAATTTGAACTCAGGTCCTCCTGAATCCAGGGCCAGTACTTTATCCACTGTACCACCTAGCTGCCCCTTTGACTAGATTTTTAATTTAGGGTCCATGAACTTTTTGCTTTAAAATTATGTTGATAACTCTATTTCAACAAAATTGGTTTCTTTTGTAACTCCATGTATTCTGTTTCATATCTCTAAAAAGAAGATTCTGAGAAAAGGCAGTCTTCACCAGTCTGCCAAGCCCAAACACACACACACACATGACTAAGAACCTTTCCTAGACAGACTCTAACACTTCCCCCCAGTTCTAAGTTTAAGTTTCCAAGTGAGACCTTCTTTCAACAATTTCTATTTAAAGGGGGCTGAAGACCAGGAAGGCAGCAAGGTTCCAGTGATAATATAGAGTCACCTAGATTCAAATTCTGTTTTTGTCACTTGCCATTTATGCTATTTGAATGCCCTTAAACAAATCATGTCAGAAGCTCTCTGGGAATCAATTTTAACTGAAAAATAAAGATGGTTAAGGTGGTCTCTTAAGGCCCTTCCAGCTACATCATCAATTGTCCATGTATTTCCATAGGATTTATACAACCAATAGAATGTAAGCTCCCTGACAACAGGAACAATCTCATTTAGGTTTTAATATTTCCATTGTCTAGGTACAGTACCTTGTACACAATAGGCGTTTAAAGAATACATGTTGATTGATTGACTAATTGATCCATGCAATCCAGAAATCAGTATGGTATTAAGATGTCTCATCTACAGGGGGGAATTTTTTTAAAAAGGAAAAGACAAAAGAAAAGAAAAGAAATCCCCAGGCTGCTTCATTATTTTCCCTATTGGGATGTTCTCATGGCAAACCCCCAATATCAACATTCACTGTGTTCAGTTTCCAGTTTCTAAAACTGACTTGGCAGGAACACCAAAGGCCTAACATGGCTTTGTGCATTAGTAGAGGGAAGGACACTCTCTGACCCCAATGAGATTTGTTTGGTTACATGATCCCTCCCTGTTGATAAACAAAGATGGAGGTCAAGAGATGCTTAACTTCAGAAATACACAGCATGACTTAGCAAAAGACTACCAACCTCTGCCCCCATCTTCTCCTAAGTAGATGAGATCCAAGGAAAGTCACTTTTGCTGTTATTGAGTTGTTTCAGTCATTTCTGATCCTTCGTGACTCTATTTGGGGTTTTGTTGGCAAAGGTACCGGAGTGGGTCGCCATTTCCTTCTCTAGCTCATTTTACAGGTGAGGAAACAGGGTTAAGTGATTTACCCAGCATCCCACAGATGTCTGAAGCAGGATTTGAACTCAGAAAAATGACTCTTCCTGACTCCATGTATCCACTGTACCACCTAAGGAAAGCCTCAGGTACCTGAGGTATCACATAGGTATCACATAGCCCTGGAACCAGAATTCCCCCTATTTTGTAGGTGTATGCTATGTATGATCCATCTAAATGTACAGCTTGTCCATTAGTCATGCTCAGCTGATTCCCAGGTCACTCCTGAACCCCAGCATACTACCCTGTTCACTGGTCCTGTTCTGAGAATATGACTGTGAGTTTGTCCCCTGATCTGTTCTCCATGTAACTGCACAGAACACAATAAACATCCTCTCTTTGGTCCTCTCCCAAACCTGGGAAAGACGCATCTCCAGCCCTGCTGTGGGTGAACCCCCATCCTAAGCCAAAGCTCTTGGTAGTTGGGGTGAGATAGGAGGAGGTGAGATATCAGCTGACCTAACCCCTCCCCCTGACCACTAACTAAATTTACATCATGGATTTTCAGTCTAACACACTTGACCTTTCACCCAATGTGGTCTTCTGCTTGCAGTTTTTAAAATTTCTTTCATTCTTTTTTTTTTTGAAGGGCAATGAGGGTTAAATCACTTGCCTAGGGTCACACAGCTAGTTAAGTGTCAAGTGGCTGAGGCAGGATTTGAACTCAGGTCCTCCTGAATCCAGGGCTAGTGCTTTATCCATGGGGCTACCTAGATGCCCCCCAATTTTTTTTTAATTTCAAGGAGTATCCTGGTTGGGCCTGGCTCGGGAACAATGTGATGCTTTGATAGAGTTGACAGTGACTTAGTCTAAAGTTCCTTTTGTAACTTGGAGTACATGAACATTTTTTTCTTTTCAAATCTTGATAACTCTCTCAATACAATCAGCTTCCTTTATAATCCCAGGTATTTTATTTTGTGCAATTAAAAATCTTCTACTTAAGAAAGGGTCCATAGGCTTCACTAGGCATCTGTGACACAACACAAAAATTAAGAACTTTTGCTCTAAATATGAGCACTGATTTTAGGGGTGGGGAAGTCCCTCCACAAGCAGATTGCAGTCTATTTATAACTTAGTCCAGAAGTCCTAGGGCAATACTGGAGACACAGAGAGACTAAATAACTTGCCCACATTCCTACAGTTAATGGGTATGTGAGGTGGGATTTGAACCCATTTCTCACCTGAGTCTAAGCCCAGCACTCTATCCACAATGCTACATATCCTTTCCCTATTAGAAGAGAACATGGCAATAGCATGGCAGCTAGGTGGCGCCATAGCACATAGAGCACTGGGCCTGTGTTCAAATCCATCCTCAGACACTCATTAGCTGTGTGACCCTGGGCAAGTCACTTAAGCCTGTTTGCTTCAGTATCCTCATCTGTAAAATGAGCTGGAGAAGGAAATGGCAAACCACTCCAGTATCTTTGTCAAGAAAACATCAAATCTGGCCTCAGACACTCACTAGCTATGTGACCCTGGGCAAGTCACTTCACCCTGTCTGCCTCAGTTTCTTTATCCATAAAATGATCTGGAGAAGGAAATGGCAAATAACTCCAACATCTTTGCCAAGAAAACAGAAATAAAATAAAAGGGAGAACTGACCTCAAGAAAGAACAAGGAGTGACTTAAAAGAACCACAAAAATCCATCAAACAAACAAACAAACCAGGGACCAGGTTTCCATCACCCTGAGAGAATAAAGGCACTAAACCCAGGTGGTCACACTGAGGACATAAGATCCCATTAATTTTAAGGCAAATACATCCCAGCATGGACAGTTATTCTGTGACCCATAAAAAAAGAACAAGATATAAACAGAATTGCTCATTAAATCCCAGAATCACATGATGTCGAGATGGAAAAAACCCCAGTGACCACTTCGAGACAAAATTCCTTCTGCAAAATCCTAACTAATGACCCCCTAGCCTTTGCTTGAAGGCTCCAGTAAGAAGGAGCACCCTGCTTCCCAAGGCAGACCATACCACTTATGAGGAACCTTCATTATTAGGAATTTTTCCGCCTTACATCAAGCCCAAATCTGCCTTGTAACTTCCACCCATGGCTCCTAGTTCTGCTCTCTAGAACCAAACAGAATAAGTCTAAACCCATGTCTAGGTAACCTTCCCCATAATACTTTAAGCTCTCCTATCTTCCCTAAGCCTTTCCTGATCCAGGGTAGATACCCTGAGTTGCTTCTATCAATAACAAAGGCCATTCAATCATTCCTAGGGAATTGGTCCCAAAAAAGATAAGAACATGTAGCCCCTCCCACTCCTTTGAACATATGAGGGATGGTGGATCTGCAACACAGGAGACACTGTTGAATCCGGTTGCTGTAGTGGTTAGTTTTGCTGAAGTTTATTTTTTTTTAGAGGAAGGAGGGTTATAGTTGGAAATTAAGGCAATCTAAAACCAAAAGATATCAACAAATACTCTTTTTTTTTTACATATAAGGTATTTTATTTTTTCCGTTACATGTAAAGATAGTTCTCAACTTTTGTTTATACAAGCTTTCCAATTTCAGATTTTTCTCCCTCCCTCCCCTCCCTCCCCCCTCCCCTAGACAGCAGGTAATCTGATATAGGTTATATCTATATATCTATATACTTTTAAAAAGAATTACTTGGCGTCTTTTGTTTGTTTCTTTTTTATTTGTTTTTGAGATTGAGTCTCCCTATCTCACCAAGACCTAGAAGTACTGTGACCACTCACTTCCCACTACTAACCCTGGGCTACTATGATGAGGGGAACAAGAGGGAAGGGAATAAAAATTTATCAGGTGCCTACTGTGCGCCAGGAACTGTGTTAAGCATTTTTTTTTACAAATGTCGTTATTCCTTCTACATTGAGCAGGGTTAGTGATGTGGTGCTCCCACAATCTGGAAAATCTGCGTAACAATTTTGGGGTCTCCTTTAGTACCAGAGAATAAGAATGAGGAGGAGGAAGAGGAGGAGGAGAAGAATTACTGAATTTCTAAATTTTTTCTGTGTCATCTGCAGCTTCTGCAAAATTCCCATCTAATTTCTTATGCCGACCTGCAATATATCAAAACCAAGATGGGGAAGGGATAATGGTATTATCCCATTTTATCCTTACAACAACACTGGGAGGTTTATGATCTCTACTTTACATTCAAGGTAGATGCAGATGAAATGAGTGGCCCAGGGTCACACTGCTAGTAAATGTCTGAGGCCAGATTTGAACTCAGGTCTTCTGATTTCCAAGCCCATTGCTCTATCCACTGCACTGCCTGAATCCCACAGGAGCTTTAACTTTCTGTTTTCAATCTGGACCCATTCACCCTCCTCAGGCAGCCTGGTAATCCCCCTCTCCCCTCCTGGACACTCTCCATATTGGTGACAGACTTTATGTGAACATCAACTGCCAGAAGCCCTGCTCAGAACTCTGGTGCTCTAGCGATTTACCTCAGCCTCAGCTTTACCCATAGCAGGGTATACAGAGCTTGACATAATATGGGGCCAACACAAATGCTTGCTGATTGACTGCTTGATTGATCGCTCACACCTACCATACGCCTCTCTGTTGCCCTTTTGGTGATCCTCAATTTTAATTCTTTGGAAACTGCGGTGTTCTGTGAGCGTCACTGGAAGAATATTACAATTTAAATTAATGTCAATGTGGGGAGAAATAAGACATCTTTGGTGACTGTTAGCAAACCCTAAATATAACTCAAATATAGCTTTTAGTGATCCCTAGATGTGACATATGATTGGTAACAACTCTGACACTGGCCTCAGCTTTTTTTTTAACATGCATTAAAAAAAAAAGTCGTTCATTTTTAGCACAGATAATTTTAAGCTTGTCTCAAATAAACCTTTCATGGGTATGAATAGATGTGTTTTACTCCTACTTAGTCACCCACATGCTGTCTAAATCTGGTGTCACCTATATGGAGCCGTGACCAAATTGGGGGAAATGTGCTTTGATATCCATAAATGGTTTTGAGATTCCAGATTTTTTTTTAACCCTGGGGATAATAAAGTCCTCCCTCCTCACCCCAACTTAATATCCTAAATCTCTCAAGCTTTCATTTTGCAGAGGTCAGGGGAGGACCCTTTGCATTTAACTGGCAGGACATAAAAGGCATTCTAGAACCAAGAAAACTCCTCTTTAATGAAGGTTCTTAAGAAAGTGTGGCTGCCCTCCACTGACCAAAATAGCCAGCAAGCAAGAAAAGACTGCATCTCAGAAAGGCCATGCACAGCTTCCTCCGGACTTCGTATTCAAGCAAAACTTTCTCTTGTTCTTTATTCATTCTGGGCTTGGGGATAAATCTAGGAATCTGTTTTCATAGTTTTAATTTCCATGCCACATCCCTTTTTCTAAGGAGCAATCCCCTAGTACATGGTGGGAAGGGGAGAACTGTGTGAAATTTGGATCCATAGATTCTGACTCCAAAATCTCAGAGTTAGAAGGGACCTCCAACCTGACCCAACCAGTACCTGAAAAGAATTCCCACTAGAGAACTGTTAACAAGGTCACTTTCCAGTCTTTCGTCAATTCCTCCTACAGAGGGGGAACAACTGTTGCCTCCCAAGCCAATTCCACTTTGATCTCACTCTAATTGTTAGTAAGTGTATTTGGTTTTTCTGCTGTTGTTCGTTAATTCATTTATTTGTTTGTCTTGGGCACCAAGCCTAAATTTGTCTCTTTGTAACTTTGACCAACATTGCTTCCTGTTAGGCTCTCTGAGGTCAAGCTTAACAAATCTAATCCTTCTTAGAGCCAACAGGCTTTCACACACTTGAGAACAGCAATCAAGTCTCCATTAACATGCCTTCTTCTGTAAGCTGAATGTCCTTCCCTCAGTCATGAACACCAGTCCTTCTGCCATTTTATTTGTCTTACCTCTAAGCCTTCTCCAAGTCATCACTGTGGTATCCAGAATTGAACACAGTACTACAGGTGTCTAGCAAGCATAGAGTATAGGGGTGCTATCACCTCCCTATTCCTAGGAAGCTATGCTTCTCTTAACATAGCCCGAATTCACAGTAAACTTTACCTCTGCTATATCACACTCATCTCTCAGACTGATCTTGAGGTCCACATCTTTCTCAGACACATTATCTGGCAACATGTCCTCCATGTAAACCAAAGATCTCAGGCTCCAATACTGACTGTACCACTTATTACCTGTGTGACACTGAGCAAGTCACTAAGATTCACCAGGCATTCACTTTTGTCATCTGTAAAATGAAGAGGATTGGACTTGACCTCAAAAATGTCTTCCAGCTCTGAAGTTGTGATCCACTGAATCAGTTTATATACATATCATGCATAGCAGATACACCACGCAATAATCCTTCAAGTCTACAGAATTCCTGCTTAGTAGAAGAAACCTAGAGCACACGAGGCAGACACTTTGGCTGCTACATAAGGAATTGATTTGTCTGTGCTCTTTGAAGTATCCAGAAATTACAGGGTTGGGTCCTGGTGAGATTTTTTTTTCTCACATATATGTTTTAGTCTCTCAGTACATAAATTGTGGGAAGGCATTTCAGACAGACCAAAAGCTGGACCAAGGACCAAATTGGAGTAAGAGAGCAAGAGGGACCACATCTGGGATATTGCTCAGGAATTCCTATGATCTGAAGCTGAGCCCTGATATAAAAGCCCATCTCTTTATCACCAATATTCTCCTGGAGAATGCAGCTGTAAAGTTGCAGATCCCAAGCGCACCAAAGATTCAGAATTGCCTGTGACCCCCAGGGTCATGGAGTGATGTTGGGAAAGCAAAAGCAGACTCAATCACATTACTAATGGTGACTTGTGTGCGTGAAGTTGTGTAGAAGACAGTAACCAGGCAACATAGGAGCAGATGAGGCAGTGGACAAGTAATAATAAGAGTCTGGGACTGTCCAGATGGATAGTCATGGGTCCCCACTTGCACCTACAAAATGTTAAAAGATCTGAAAAAGCCTAGAAGCGTAAACCAGAAATCTAGAGTTGGAAGCATCTTAAGAGATCATTTGCGTCAGTCAGTAGATAAGTATTTATTAATTTTATTTATTAATACTACTATGTAGTAGGCACTGTGCTAAGTGCTGATATTACAAATGCAAAAAAAGAAATACATTCCCTCAGGTTTGAACCAAGCCTGTCCGATGATGCTTTGCATCGTGCTATGTCTAGCACACATAATGATTAATGTTGATGTGATGGTGCCATGGATGATTACATGGAATGTTGGGGAAATGTTTTAAAAATGAAAAAGAGGAGGGCAGCTAGGTGGCACAGTGGATAAATCACTGGCCCTGGATTCTGGAGGACCCTTATTGCCCCGCAAAAAAAAAAAAAAGAAAGAAAGAAAGAAAATTTTTAAGAAGGAAAAGAAATACAGTCCATATCCTCAGGGAGCTTACAATTAAATGGTGAAAACAACACACAAAAAGACCCTAAGAAGGAGTGGGAAGAGGTATTTACTGAGGGTATAAGATGGAGAAATCAGAAGCAGAGCCAGGTGGGAAATAGAGAGATGATCTGCTTGAAAATCCTCCTTAAGTGGTAGTTTTCACTCTGACTTCCATTTTACAGATGAAGAAACAGGCCCCAGGAACATGATGATTTGGCCCAAGGTCCCACAGGTAGCATGTGGTAGATTTTTTTTTTTTAAGTGAGGCAATTGGGGTTAAGTGACTTGCCCAGGGTCACACAGCTAGTAAGTGTTAAGTGTCTGAGGCCACATTTGAACTCAGGTCCTCCTGAATCCAAGGCCAGTGCTCTATCCACTGTGCCACCTAGCTGCCCCTAGCATGTGGTAGATTTAAGATTGGGATCCAGGTCCTCTGCTTTAGTTTTTTTTTCCCTTGTACAGAAATGACTCTTTGCTTAATAAGCATGTGTTTAATGAACTGATGCCTTATTAGTCTTTTAAAAGGTTTCCTACTCAAGCCAGCTCTTGCCCAGATGTTCATTTATTTCATTTGGTTGTTTGCTTATTTATTTATTTACTTATTCACTTATCTATCTATCTATTTATTTACTGGTGAGGCAATTGGGGTTAAGTGACTTGCCTAGGGTCACACAGCTTGTAAGTGTCAAGTGTCTGAGGCCAGATTTGAACTCAGGTCCTCCTGACTCCAGGACCAGTGCTCTATCCACTGCACCACCTAGCTGCCTATTTAATTTTTTTTTTTTTTAGTGAGGCAATTGGGGTTAAGTGACTTGCCTAGGGTCACACAGCTAGTAAGTGTTAAGTGTCTGAGGCCAGATTTGAACTCAGGTACTCCTGACTCCAGGGCCAGTGCTCTATCCACTGGGACACCTAGCTGCCCCTATTTATTTTTTAACACAGTTCATTTGTTGGTAGCTGGAAGGGAGCTCAGAGTCCATATAGTTAATTCCCCCAATGAGGGACCTGAAGATATCAGATAACTTGTCCAAGGTCACACAGTTAGTGACCGATGCAAGATTTGAATCCAGGGCGCTTTTTTTTGAGGCAATTGGGGTTAAGTGACTTGCCCAGGATCACACAGCTAATAAGTGTCGAGTGTCTGAGGGCAGATTTGAACTCAGGTCCTCCTGACTCCAGGGCCAGTGCTCTATCCACTGCGCCACCTAGCTGCCCCGAATCCAAGGCTTTTTGCTGGAGAGCCAATGCTCTTTTCCCCTGGGGCACATTAACTTCTCCAAAGTTACCCCAGAAAACAGCGCCTAGGGTTTTCAGGGGCCAATACAAATGCTGAGGGTGGCACAGAATACTGGGGGGTGGGGGCAGACACATGGGGAGGGGTAGTCATGACTGCCTTCCAGGTCCTCAATGCCTAACAAGGCTGCCCAGTGACTGTTTGCAAGCTCCAATTCTTGCTCACAAAACCTCCCATAAACACTAACAAGTCATCTTTCCGATAAGACTGTAGAAGTTGAGGAGCTGCCGCAGGACAATTTTAAACAATTTACTAGTGACTAAGTGGACCCATAATAGGTGTTTGGATAGGATTTAGAAGAATGAGTCACAGGCCAGCTGGGGAGAAGGAAAGCCATTCTCTCTGTGGGCAGTCGCCCTTCCAGAGCATTGGGATCACTGATTCTCAGCATTCGAAGGGACTGCAGTGGCCACATAGACCCCCTACTACTGAAAGAAAAATCCTTTATACATTATACCTAACAACCCATAATCTAATTTCTCCTTCAAACTTTCCAGCAACGGGGAGCTCACTACCTTGTGATATAGTCCATCCCTCTTTTAGACTGCTCTCATTATTAGGGAATTTTTCTTTCCATTGAGCATAAATTCATCTCTCTATGACTTTGATTAATTTCTCTTAGTTCTGACCCCTAGGGTCAAGTGGAACAAATTGAATCTCTCTTCCAGGTGACTGGCACTCAAATATCTTAAGACAATCTCATGCCTCCTCCAGGTTAAAGAGTCCCCAGTTCTTTTAAATGATCATCATATACTATGAACTTGAGGTCATTCACCACCCTAGCTACCTTCCTCATGATGTCCTCCAGTAAATCCATGTAAGTAAACCAATAAGCATTTATTAAGGCACCTACTATGTGCTATGCACTGAGGATACAGAGATTGGAAAACAAAACAAGAAACAAACAGTTCCTGCTCTCAAGGAGCACACAATCAAAAAGATGTCCTTCCTAAAATATGGTACTCGGTATATCCTTGTTGATTTATGAACAACACTCACTTTTTATTCACTTAGGCTGGTAGGACTATTCATTTTTTTTTCCTTTTTGCTTATTCTCTACTCAGCATTTGAAAACTGAAGTCTACATTAAGAAAAATACCCCCTATAGGGAGCTAGGTGGTGCAATGGATTGAGCATTAGGCCCGGAGGCAAGAACACCAGAGTTCAAATATGGCCTCAGACAAGTACTAGCTCTATGACCCTGGGCAAGTCCTTTAACCCTGTTTGCCTCGATTTCTTCCTCTGTAAAATAAGTTGGAGAAGGAAATGGTAAACTATTCCAGTATCTTTGCCAAGAAAACCCCAAAAGGGGTCATGAAGAGTCAGACACAACTAAACAACAACCAAAGGACATCTCTCTCCAAATCCAACAGTCTTTCCACTGCCCCTGAGTACCACCTAGACCAATTCCTATGATTTAGAGGCTATAATATTGTTTCCCTTTCCTGGCTAAAAAAAATGCCCATTTATTTATTCAGCTTTACACAGATGAATGTAATGTTTTGGGGTTTTTTTTTTCATACAGCAAAATATGAATGAGCCCCAGTGTCCCCAGGTGCGTCTCTTCTCTTTTCCAAGGCAACCACTTGGTAGCAGATGGTACAGATGCCTTGGTGGGCTGTGTGCTCTCTGAATTGTCCCAAAGAATAAAATCATTCATCTGACCATGTGTTCCCCAGCACATGGTTCCCAGACATCCCTCTGGGGCTGGGGGAAGTAAAAGTGCCTGAAAGCAATTGTGTGAGTCCCCCTTTAAAGACTCAACATTCAGGTCCAATAAAATGGCCCTCAACCCCTTGTCTCACCCAGGTCCTCCCTAGTGCCATCGTCTTCACTGTGGCCCAGTGGAGAGAGAGAGAGCTGTATTTGGAGTTAGAGGTCTTAAATTCAAATCCTCAATCTGTCACTTGTTACTCATGTTACTTTAGAAAAATCATTTCCCCTCTCCTGGTCTCTTTCCTGAGCTATAAAATGAGGGGTTTGGAGTTAGATGACTTTAAAGGTTGCTTCCATTTCTAAATCTATGATCTTATGGGTGTAAAGAATTGTTATTTGAGATTTTTATACCTCAGCGTACACTGGCCTGGGGCTCTGCAAACCAGACGGTGCTCCACCCACTGGTTGTAGCCCTTGCCAGGGCTCTGGCACCTCACGTCATCACCACTCACCGACGCCGTGGGCCTGGCAAAATTATAATGATTGGAAGCCTAGTGAGGGCAATCATGTGACTGTCAGAGCGTCCATCCCATTGGCTGGGGCTGTGTGGGGTGTTTCTAGGTTTGGGGGAGGAGAATTGGGCATTCTAGTGGAAGCTGGAAAGCGACATGCATTCTGCTGCGTATTTTCAGCTGATTCCTGGGCGGTGGTATTTTTTCAGGTATTATAATTTCCCTTTCCCCATTTTATTTCCTTTCCCTTGATCCTACTGATCCTGTTTGTGTTTTTTTTAAGTTCATTCTTGTTAAAATAAATCTTGTTCTGTTTTGAGGGAGGCTGCCGGTCTCCTTCCTTGCCCCAATATTGCGGTGAGCCGCTTAGCTAGCACTCCCCAATTAAAAATTGGTCCCCACATGGGTTATGAGGTAGCTAGGTGGCATGATAGACAGAACAGTGGGCTTGGAGTCAGGAAGAACTGAGTTCAAATCCAACTTCAGACGCTTACTAGCTGTGACCTTGGGCAAGTCACTTTACTTTCTGTTTGCCTTCACTTCCTGCACTGTAAACTGGAGATAATAACAAAGCCTATCTTGCAGGGTTGTGAGGATTAAATGAGCTATTTGTCAAGTATTTGGCATAGTGCATGACACACAGTGAGTACTTAATAAATGCTTGTTTTTGATAATGAAAAACATTTCAATCTCATGACCTCGATTCAAATCCCAACTCTGCCCTTTGACCTTGAACAGGTCTTTTGCCTCCCTAGGCCTCAGTTTCCTCACCTGCCAAATAAGGAGTTTGGAATAGATGGCCTTCCCAACTCTAAATAAATGATCGAATGGCTTTCCCTGCTCTCTGTGGATGAAGCCTCTACCACCTATCCACTTCCTTTGAGCCCAACTCTGGGGCCTCTTCAGGCTCATCTTATCCTATAAGCCCCCACTGAAGGAAGTGACTTGGAAAATGGGAACTGAGCCAATAAACTTTAAGTAGTATATATTTAAAATGCTCTTCCATTACTCTAAAAAATCCATGATTTCATCAGTCTGGGTACTCCATCCAATTGTGAAGATCTTAACCCCTCTCCACTTTGAGATTTGCTGTGGCCCCCCAAAAAATCACAAAGTCTGAGAGTCAAAGACTTCAAAACCATCTGATCCAACCCAAATCTGAGTAAGAATCCCTTCTGTATTACATTTGACAAATGACCATCCAGACTTTGCTTGAGGACCATAGATGAGGAGAGCCTACTACTTTCCAGGGCAGCTCATGTCCCTTTGAGACAGCTCTAATTGGTCATTTTTACTTATGTAGGCTTGAAATCTGTCTTCTTGCAATGCCTCCTCACCACAGGAGTTGCTTAATAAATGTTTATTGAAAGAAAAAAGGAGGGGGGGGCAGAGTAGAGCCCTGGCCCTGAGTTTCAAGTAAGAGGACCTGGTTCCAATCTCAGCTCTACTTCCAATTTACATCATACATATCTTGTATGTACATAGTTTTTTGCATTTTGTGTTATCCCTTTTCACATTAGAATGCATACTCCCGGAGGGCACAGACTCTGTTTTTGCCTTTCTTTGTATCCCCAGCATTTGGTACAATGCCCGGTATGCAGTAAGTGCTTAAAACATGCTTTCTGGCTGATTAAATGAGTTCTGCTTACTATCTATGTGAGTCATTCAGCTTTCCTTGGCCTTTTCCCATTTGTAAAATGAAGGGTTTGAACTCAATGGTCTTTGGTATCCCTTCCAGCTCTAGGTCTGTTATCTTGGGTTTGAATCCCAGATCTACAATTCTCTTCTCCTGTGACCTTTGTTTCCTTTTCTGGAAAATAAGAGGTTGGTGGGATCACATGGTTCTAATATATCTTCTTGGTCTAAATCTTTATTTCTATGACTATGTTCTCTGGAGACCAAAAGAATAATTTCAATACCTCTTCCATGTGTTAGCCCTTCAAATACTTGAAAACTATTATCAAATCCTACCCAAGTCCTCTTTTCTACAACAGAAGATTACCAGCCCCATCAATTAACCCCCTAAATGACTCAAGTCAAGAGGACCTGTTCAAAACCTGCCTCAGACACTTAATAGCTGTGTGACCCTAGGCAAGCCACGTAAACTCAGTTTCCTCATCTGTAAAATGGGGCAATGTAGTAAAGCCTAATAAGGCAACTGAAGGTATAGTAGATAAAAGGTTGGACTTAGAGTCAGGAAGATCTTCAAAAAGAATTTGAAGTATTGGAGCAGCTAGGTGGTACAGTGCATAGAACACCAGCCCTGGATTCAGGAGGACCTGAGTTCAAATCCAGCCTCAGACACTTGACACTTACTAGCTGTGTGACCCTGGGCAAGTCACTTAACCCCAGTTGCCTCACTAAAAAAAAGAAAAAAGAATTTGAGGTATTTACCAGCTCTGTGACCCTGGACTTGACATCTGTCTGCCTCAGTTTTCCCATCTGTAAAATGAGGCAATGTAGCATGATAAGAAAAGCCTAGTAAGGCAACTGGGGCACAATGGACAGAGTGTTGGGCTTTGAGGCAAGAAGAGCTCCCTAAGAATATTATTTGAGATGTGTACCAGCTTTGTGGTTCTGGATAAGTCTCTTGACCTCTGCCTGTCTCAGTTTTCTCATCTGAAATAGGAATAAAAATAATAGTGATCTCATAGGGTTGTGAAGATAAAATGAGATAACATGTTTTTTGCAAATGTTAAAGTAATATACATATATTAACCGTATTCCTGTTATTACTGTTGATGTTATTTTTATAAAAGGAAATCTGGTAGAGAAAAAAGTTGTCTGAAATATGAGTTCAGAAAAAAATAATTGCAGCGGCATAGTTTGGGGAAAAGGATGACTAGACGGCAATCTGAGAAAGCTTCAGGTGTTTTCAGGTGTTTTCACGGACCACTAGTTTACCATGAGTCAACAGCAGGAAGGCAGCCAAAATAAAAGTCAATGTTAACTTAGACTGATTTAGTAGCAACATGATACTCTTAACAAGGGAGGGGATGAGCTCATGCACTCAGCCCTGATCAGACTACAGCCAGAAGATAACAATCTGTTCCCTGTACCATATTTTAGTAAGGAAATTGACAAACTAAATCACATGTATGGAAGGACTTCCAGGATGGGGGAAGACCTTGAGATCCTGTCATGAGGATCAGAGCAAAAAACCTGGTGATGTTTTGCCTAGAGAAGCAAAGACTTCAGCAAGTGTAACAGATGAGGAAGGGTTGGAAATAAGAGCAGTCTTCAAGTATTGGGGGGGAAAGGATTTTTTTTTTGGTGGGGCAATGAGGGTTAAGTGACTCGCCCAGGGTCACACAGCTAGTAAGTGTCAAGTGTCTGAGGCCGCATTTGAACTCAGATCCTACTGAATCCAGGGTCAGTGCTTTATCCACTATGCCACCTAGCTGTCCCAGAAAAAGGATTTTTAAGTGAAACTTGCTTGGCTCCTGATGAGTAGAAGTTGCAAGAACTTACATTTATACAGTGTTTACTATATGCCTGGTATAATGATCACACTTGACTTTCACAACAACCCTAAGAGATATTTTATATATTTAATAGATGAGGAAACTGAGGCAGACACAACTTAACTGACTTGCCTGAGGTCACACAGATGGTAAGAGTCTGAGATCAGATTTGAACTCAGCCTCTATAGACCCAGGACTCTTATCTACTGCACTACTTAGTTGCCCACAATTTCAGCATGATGTAAGGAAAAACATTACTGACAGTTAGATGTGGTCCAAAG
This sequence comes from Dromiciops gliroides, assembly GCF_019393635.1. Taxonomy (NCBI): domain Eukaryota; kingdom Metazoa; phylum Chordata; class Mammalia; order Microbiotheria; family Microbiotheriidae; genus Dromiciops; species Dromiciops gliroides. The sequence goes on along the minus strand of NC_057861.1, from coordinate 41,026,532 downwards.
TGAAATGAGATAAATTGGGAGGTAAGGAGTTTCCGTTCCCATCCATGGAGGTCATTAGGCAGAGGCTGGATGACCATTTGTCAAAGATATTGTAGAAAAGATTCATGTTCTAGGTTAAGTCTGAAGGAGATGATGTCCAAATCAGAGAACCTATGTTTCTGTGATAACCTGTGCTTATCTTCTGCTTATCTGAAGGGAGAATATCATCTGTGTTATCAACTGTCCTAGAGACACTATTTGAAGGGCTTGGCACTGTTTGTCTCTTGGTCTGCCAATCAATGGATCATTTTTAAGAGTTGGCATCATTGAGTCAATTACCCCATCTGTCTTAAAGTAAGTGATAAGATGCATAGCTTGAGACCTTCACCAGGTGAAAACACACCAATTAATCCAACAGTCAAAGACTTTAAACTTAAGTATGAAAAGTGCTTAAAAGTTACTGGATTAACTGGAGTGATGCTGCCCAGGAAGGATGCTCAGATTGGCTAAGAAAAGGTAGTCACACCTGGGGTGGAGAAGGGACATGCTTAAAACCAGGAACTGCTTCCAAATCCAAGGAGATGTAAGTAAGTAAATGTTAAGCCAGGAGACAGCAATTCTGAATATAAAAGTCACTTGGGGAAGGGGAGGCCATCACCTTGTTCTCAGGCCTTGGTCTCCTCCTCCTCCCTCTTAGCTAGAGGAAGATTATAAAATTTACATTCCTATCATTATCCTAGCTTTATCCCTGGGACAGTAACATGCAGCAGTATCCACACAAGTTGCTGAAAATAGACTCAAAGCCACGAGCAAAGGTAGATTAAAGGCTTTCTAAGGAGCCTAAAGAAAATCTGCACCATACGTAAGAACATATCAATGATGCTACCAAAGGGACTTCCAGGAGTTGAATACCCCTTTGCTACATGTACTCTCTAAACCTGAGCCCACTTTCCCCTAGATTCCATATGCACTCATACGAAAGTATATCATAGACTTTTAGGAATTGTTTTGTACTAACTGTCCTTACTCTACCCCTAAAAGCTAATTAAGTCTGACAGACTGATATCAACTGATCCTTATAGTGAGAGTATACTGATGGGGGCTCTTGAGATATTGCATTAGAAAGAACTTAGACCTTGAGGTCCTGAAGGCATGTAGTATTCATACTCTGATAACCTGACTCATCAGCATAGGTAGGAGATGGGATAGTAGCACCAGAGTATATACTATGCAATCAATTAACAACCATCTATTAAGCACTTACTATGCGCTAAGCATTAGAGATAAACAGAAAGAGTAAAACAAAAATCTTTGCCCTTTTAATGGGATCCTCCTACTTTAAAAAGAGCCTTAAAAAGAGAGCCTGCTATACTGAATGGCTATCTTTTGAACTGGTTGACCAAGCACTGTGGCTTTCTGGATTTTCACAGCTAGGTCACTCATTCATTTAATCCCATGTGCAATCATTAAGTGCCTTTGGTTTACACAGCACCGTTGTAAGTGAAAGAGATATACAATTTATGTGTGACATGCATCTCTGCCCTTGTGATATTTATAGTTGTCTAAAGAAACTCTAGAACATTACATCAAAGATTTTAGATCTAGTAGGGAAGGAACCTCAAAGACTATCTAGTTCAAATCTATAATTTTACAAATGAGACAATTGAAGACCCAGTGCGAGCTTAAAAGGCAAGGAGAGAATGGAAGTGGGATCTCTTTCCTGCTCTCCTGGTCCAATGACTGCGACACACAGACAGACGCTGACTGGAGTTGGACACGGCCCGGCTCGCCGTTAGTTAGCAATAGCTATTATATTTTTTTTTTTTACTGTTCCATCAAGGAAACATTTTGTTTCTTGAGGAGCCAAAGGGGGGAATGTGGTAAAAAGTTTTTTAACAGTCAGTTAGCGATAATGGAGAGACGCCAGTTTTTAAAGGACCACCCTTTCGGGGAGGAGACCAACGGCATGGGCTATGCATTCCAGTCCACCTGATGCTAAGCATTCCACTTCCGGGGTACAAGCTTAAAAGGCAAGGAGAGAACGGAAGTGGGATCTCTTTCCTGCTCTCCTGGTCCAATGACTGTGACACACAGACAGACGCTGACTGGAGTTGGATGCGGCCCGGATCGCCATTAGCAGCACGTGCCTGATGCGGCCCTCTCCCCCCAAAGGTGGCCTTTGGCTTTTGGTGAGTTTTATACAGAATATAGACTAAGCTTAGACTTAAGACTATTTGTTTTGTATTTCTACTTTCCTATCCCTCTAATCAACATCACCTGGCAACTACCACACAATAAAAGCTCTAACTATAGACCAGAGGTTTCTTCCATTTACTAGTCTGGGAGATAAATTAAGGGAAAGGTTAAAGAAGGGAGATTTATGATCTAATATCCAATTTTAAATCTCACAGTCCACACAAGAAGGAAATAGCAGAGTAAGGATTCAACCCCAGCCTTGACTCCAAATCCAGGGCCCTTTCCACTACACTATATCATCTCACCCCAGGCTAGTCCCCTTCAATGCCCAGCTCAAGGACTACTTTCTACATGAGAGGTTTTCCAATCTCCCCAGTTAAACTGCTTTGTACTGCGTATATATATTTCACATATACTTATATGAGTTTATGTTGTCTATCCCTAATAGAATGGAAGCCCCTTGAGGGCAAGAACTGTTTTGTTTTATAGTTTTGTACTCCTAGAATGTGACCAGATGGATACAGAGCTGGCTTCAGAGTTAGGAAGACCAAGTTTCCAATCCTATCTCTGATAGATCCTGACTGTGTGACTCCAGGCAAGTTACTTAAACTCTCAGCGCTGCATGGAATTCTCTAAGACTGTAAGTTGCAGACAAGGGTATGCCAGTAAATGTTTAACAATTGGCTTTCTTCCCCCACCCCCACCCCCAAGAAGAAAAACTTTTAAGTTTAACACTAGTAATATTTTCTCTATCACTTTCTTAAGTCTAGACAGCCAACAAAACTCTGATTTGTAACATTTGCTGATTTCTGATTTCATGCTGAAAAATTAATTGGCTCTCATGAACAGCAAAAGCTTGCTCCAACATACTCCTGGTTGCAGAGAAAGTACCAATTTGCTTTGATAGGACATTCGTTATCCAGGAATTATCTATATCAATGAAATCACAGATCTAGTCTCCATCCCTATCTCTATCCCTATCCCAAGGACCTAGCATCATTTCTGGAGTGTGAAAAGGATTAAATAATTCCCTGTTGATTAATTGATTGACGGATGGAGTTCCTGTAACTTTCTTGTTCACATGCCCTGCTTACATTGCTAATATCTTTATTCTCTCCACCAAGGAAACAGATTGGCCTCTAGCTGAACGATTTTTCACATTTGTTGGAAGCATCTTTTTCAGGTAAATTTCCATTTTGTAAAAGCTTTCAGGTAAAATTGACTTCCCATGACCATTACTGGGGTGGAGCCTGAGGCCGAAATGTTCTTGATTTCAGTGAGAAAATAGCATGATAGGCCAAGTCCAACAGGGAGAGAACAGGCAAGTGATAAAAACACAACTAATTTCAGTTTTGCCTCTTGCTGCCAATAAATCACTCAATGTCCAGGTTTGTGCCAACTTCCCATCTGAGGGCCACATGGCCGTCAGATTTTCCAACCACGTTATGACTTTCCTGAAATAAAACTGCTATGACTGCTAACCTCCCACAACCAGCTGAAGCACACACGTGGGCCCCTCATTTTACCCATCCCAGACAAGGCAACTGAGGATCAGATCTTATCTGGGGCTTGTCCTGGGAAGAGCACCTTCTAACAAGGCCTCTCTTCCCCAGAGTCATAGTTAGACGTGTCAAAACATGCATTCTTACAAGAGTGTTCAAACAACCCCATCAGCTCTATCAATCTGTTCTGGAAAATGACAAAGGGTTCATTCCATAATCAAGCCTGTTACCTCCTCCTCTTCACGAAGGCCAAGTCAAGTCAACAAGCATTGATTAAGCGCCTATTATGTGTCAGGGACTGTTCTAAACACTAGGGATACAAGGAAAGGCAAAGATGGTGTTTGACGGGTGAGATAGCATGGTGTAAACAAGATATACAAGTGAAAAATGAGTCACACTCAGTCCCCTTTGCTTGGCTCTGTCACAGGGCTGTTTCACACTAACATGCTACAATCCTTATTCTGATCAGAGCTGCTGTTGACAATCAAGTGCACTTAGGAACACAGGACCTTAGATGTTGACCTGGAATGGGCCTCAAAGGTCATAGTGTCTAACCCCCTCACAGTATATATGAAGCACTGAGACCCCAAGAGGTTAAGAGATTTGCCCACGGTCACATAGGTACAAAGTAGCAAACAAACATTTGAATCCACCTCCAAATCCAACATTCTTTCCAGCAGAAAGTACTTAGCACAGTGCCTGACACAGAGTAAATGTTTAATTAATACTGGCTTTCTTCCTTCCTTCCCTCCTTCCTTTCTTCTGTCCTTCTTTACCTCCTCTCTCTCTCCCTTCCTCCCTTCCTTTCATCCTTTCCTTCTTTTTCCCTCCTTTCTTCCTTTTTTTCCTTCCTTCCCTCCATTCTTCTTTCTTCCTTTCCTTGCTCCCTCCCCTTTCTCTCTTTTCCTTCCTTCCCTCCTTCCTTTCTTCTGTCCTTTCCCTCCTCCTCCTTGCCTTCCTCACTTCCTTTCTTCCTTCCCTTCTTTTTTCTTCTTTCCCTCATTTTTTTCCTTCCTTCTCTTTCTTCCTTTCTGCAGTCCCTCCCTCCTCTCTTTCCCTTCCATCTTTCCTTCCTCTACCACACTGCCTCTCATGCCTATTCCATATTGACTCCATTCAGAGCCACAAAGGCATAGAATGGATTTCTCAAGCATATTTCATGTGGGAGAATGGAAAATAATCTCAAGGCTGTTTCCTTCCTTCCTTTCTTGAAGACATAACACAGAGCACCAGTCTAGGAACTAGGATACTTGGGTTCTAAGTACAGCTTTGTTTGCATGACCTTTGGCAAATCTCTTCCCTACTCTTGCTTGCAGGCACCTTAAGTGGAAAATGAGGGGGCTGGACTAGATAATTACTAAGGTCTCTTCTACCTCCCGTTGTTGTTGTTTTTTTAGTGAGGCAATTGGGGTTAAGTGACTTGCCCAGGGTCACACAGCTAGTAAGTGTTGAGTGTCTGAGGCCCGATTTGAACTCAGGTCCTCCTGACTCCAGGGCCAGTGCTCTATCCACTGTGCCACCTAGCTGCCCCTACCTCCAGTTATTCTTACAAAGACACCATTGGTCAGTTGTCTGGCAGAATGGATTCTAATTCAGCTAGGGTTTTCTGGGTGTCCTTCCGATGATGACATTTGGCGACTCTATAAATTCTACGGTTCTATTGACCCTTCCAGTTTGGACTGGATGATCTCTCCAGCTCTGGCTTTGTATTGTCCCATAGTCCTTCCCAGATCTGTCAGCCCATGATTCATTCTCTGAGCATCCCCAGTTCTGAAAGCCCATCATTTCGTGGTGCCTTCTGGCTCAAAGAGTCAATGGGCCTCAGAGGTCATCTAGCCCAACCCATACCTGAATAGGAATCCCCACTGCAACATCCCCAACAGAGTCTTCTAGCCTCTGCTTAGAGGACTATAGAGAGAGGGAACTTTCATCTCTGACATCCTGTGTTCTAAGGACCCTCCCGGGTCTGACATCCCATGTTCTAAGACCCCTCCCAGGTCTGACATTTTGTGTTCTGAAGATCTTCCCAGCTCTGATATTCTCTTTCCTAAGGTCCCATCCCAGCTCTGATGTTCCCTGTTCTAAGGGCCCTGCCCCCTACCCCCACCCAAGTCTGACATTCTATGTTCTAAGGCCCCTCCCAGCTCTGAAAGTCTATGGATCGACTGTCCCCCCTTTAAGCAGAGGCAGCCAGATGTCATAGAAACGCACACTAGCCTCAGGAGAGCTGGGACCCAGCCCAGCTAGCCCAGCTGCTGCCCATGTAAGCTCAGACTAACCCCTCTCTCTGCGCCTCACTTTCTTCACCTGTAAAGTGAAAGAACTGGACAAGCCCAGTTCTCTCTATTAAGTCGCTCCAGCACTAAATCCTTTGACAGTCAGGCATCCCTTCCATCTCTCTAAGTCTGTTCTTCTACAAGGCAGCTTCAGACGGGAGCTTTTCTTATTTCGCCCACATTTCACTTAGCAGTGCATGTTGTTTTCTGTGGACAAAGGAACTTCTCTGGGTCTCTGGGGTGAGCCGTTCAGATGGATGGAAAGTCGGAAGGGATGAAGTCCCTAAGTGCGACTTGGGGATGGTGGGGTTAATTTTTAACAGCGGTATTTAGGTATTTAAGTCGGGCTGAGGACAGGTGTGGATAGAAAGACTGATAAATGAACAATCACTACAGAAGACAGAATTAAAGTAGCCCAGTTGATTTAGAATAATAATTCACATTTCAATGGCACTTTATTGGGGCAGCTAAGTGGCACAGTGGATAGAGCACCGGCCCTGGATTCAGTAGAACCTGAGTTCAAATGTGGCCTCAGACACTTAACATTTATTAGCTGTGTGACCCTGGGTAAGTCACTTAACCCCAATTGTCTCACACACACACACACACACACACACACACAAAATTTTTAAATAAAAAAAATTTAAAGCACTTTATGGTTTTTAAGGGATATTTCTAATAATTCTAGGAGGTACGTGGTAAAAGGTTTTCAGTTTTTGTTTGTTTGTTTGTTTGTTTTGGGGGGGGGTTGGTGCAAACCTATGATTTCATTGGTACAGGGCAATAGTTCTCAATATGTGGTCCTCAGGCCCCTGGAAGTTCCCAAGCCCCTTGCAAGGGGTCTACAAGGTCAAAACTATTTTCATAATAACACTAAGGTGTTACTTTCCTATGAAAATACTCCATCCCTTTCCAACTACATGTCTATTCATATTTGTTGTTCAATTGTTTTCAGCCATGTATGACTCTCTATGACTCCATTTGAGGTTTTCTTGGCAAAGATACTGGAGTAGTTTGTCATTTCCTTCTTCAGCTCATTTTATAGATCAGGAAACTAAAGCTTACAGGGTTACGTGACTTGCCCAGGGTCACACAGCTAGTATGTGTCTGAGGCCAGATTTGAACTCACAAAGATGAGTCTACCCGGCTGGTGCTCAATCCACTGTGCCACCTAACGACAAATAAAATACATCTACAGATTGAATACAAAAGCAAATGTGAGAATTCAGCTTTCTTCTATTAAGCAAGACTTTAAAGAGATGTGAAAAATCTCTTATAAAGCTATGTAAAAAAAAGTCACAGTTCTCACTAATTTTGTTTTGTTTTGTTTTGGAAAACATAGTTAATTTTCATCAAAATGTTATTTATGGGGGCAGCTAGATGGTGCAGTGGATAAAGCACCGGCCCTGGAGTCAGGAGTGCCTGGGTTCAAATCCGGCCTCAGACACTTAACACTTACTAGCTGTGTGACCTTGGGCAAGTCACTTAACCCCAATTGCCTCACTTAAAAACAAAAACAAAAAAATGCTATTTATGTCAACATGAAAAGTGTTTATAAGAAGTATGCCACAGAGGCAGCTGGTGATGCAGTGGATAGAGCAGTAGACCTAGAATCAGAAGGACAGAAAAATCACAAATCTGACCTCAGACACATTTACTAACGGTGTGACTTTGGGCAAGTCACTTAACCTATGTTTGCCTCAGTTTCCTCAACTGTAAATCAGGACTAATAACATCATCTATCTTCCAGGGTTGTTGTGAGAGCTATGGGCCGAGAGCCAAGAAGACTGAGTTCAAATCCAGCCTCAGACACTTATTCCATTTGCATCCCTGGGCAAGTCACTTAACCTCCATTTGCCTGTTTCCTCATCTATAAAATGAGGATAATAATAGCACTAAGCTCCGAAGGTTGTTGTGAGGATCAAATGAGAGGATATGTATTTTTTTTAAGTGCTGAGTACAGTGCCTTACAGATAGTAGGCACTATATAAATGGATGGTCCCTTCCTTGCTTTTATTGATGCTATTTTAAATGAATTAATAAACAGAAATGTCATGTAATTGGGGGTGGGGGGCAATAAGGATTAAGTGACTTGCCCAGAGTCACACAGCTAGTGTCAAATGTCTGAGGTCAGATTTGAACTCAGGTCCTCCTGAATCCAGGACCAGTGCTTTATCCACTGCACCACCTAGTTGCCTCCATAATTTTATAACTATATAAATAATATATATGTATAGATTATATATACTATGTAATCATATAAGTAATAACTATTATATAATATATAATTATATAAATAGTATATGTGTATATTATATAATAATTTTACATAAAATATGTACATTTATATAACATACAATTATATAAATATGTGTGTTGTGGAATATGCAATTATATAATTAATATTTCTATATTATATAACAGCATTATATATTAAATATGTATATATATGATATTATATAGAATTATATAATTAATTATAGATTACATCAAGTTTGATTTCCAATATGGTCTATATCAATAGATATAACCCACATGGGCAAAAGATCTTTGGGATACTCAATAATTGTTTTTGCAGGGCAATTAGGGTTAAGTGACTTGCCCAGGGTCACACAGCTAGTAAGTGTCAAGTGTCTGAGGCCAGATTTGAACTCAGGTCCTCCTGAATTCAGGGCTGGTGGTTTATCCACTGTGCCACCTAGCTGTCCCCTGATACTCAATAATTTTTAAGAATATAAACGAGTCCTGAGACCAAAAGGTTGAGTTTGACAACTGGGAGTATAAGGAACTCCTAGATTTGAGGGCTTCCTCAACCAATGCAAGGCAGCACCTTCTCTTCCACCTTCAGTCTTAGTGACGTCCTGGGCAACTGAGAAGTTAAGTGACTTGCCCAGGGTCACACACCCAATATATGCCAGAGGCATAGCTTGAACCAAGTCCTCTTATCCCAAGGGCAACAAAGCTAACTACTGGCATGCTATAAATACTACTATACTTATTTTACAAATGAGGAAATTGAGGCATACAACGAGTGAGTATGAGAACCAGGAGGTAAATCTAGGCCTTTTCTGACTCTAATGCTCTTCTTGCTTCACAGAATTACCACAACACGGAATTTGGAAAAGTCCCCAAAGACTTCCTAGTCCAACTAGAAGCCTTTCTCTTCCATACCTGAGAGGTTATTATCTGGCCTTGGTTTAAAGATCTCCAGGGAGGGGCAGCTAGGTGGCACAGTGGATAGAGCACCGGCCTGGAGTCAGGAGGACCTAAGTTCAAATCCGGCCTCAGACACTTTCACACTGTACTAGCTGTGTGACCTTGGGCAAGTCACTTAACCCCAATTGCCTCACTTAAAGAAAAAAAAGAAGAAAAATGTAGATTCTATGGCCTCTAAGAAGCCATCTAGCTCCAAAGCTATGATGTTCTGAACAGTCCCATCCCTTCCCCATGCACTTGGAAGCTGATTTGCAGAAGTATTGGTGTGATCACCTGTCTTTCCAGCCAAATCTCTCAACCCCTTTTAGAAATATTTTTGCATTAACTTTGAAGAGAAGAGGAAGAGGGAGGAGAGGAGAAGGAGATGGAAGAGAAGGAGAAGGAGAAGAAAAGGAGGATGGAAGGAAGGAAGACGAGGGGAGGAAGGAAGGAAAGGAGGGAAAGAAACAAGAAAGGAAGGAAAGGGAGAGAGGGAAGGAAGAAGAGGGAAGGAAGGAAGGAAGGGAGGGAGGGAGGGAGGGAGGGGAAAAGAAGAAAGGGAGCTAGGGAGGGGGCAAGAAAGAAAGGAAACAGGGAAGGCAGGATGGAGGAATAGAAAAAAGAGAAGAAAGGCAAAGACTCCCTTTCCCTGCCGCAGTCCCCAAAGCTCCATCTTGTCTCCTCATCTCTTAAGAATGCCTCTCGGCTGCTGCCAGTTCTCTCTGCACTTGGGCCCTTCATTGTGATCACCTTAAAATCTCCAGGCATCGTTTTTGTCTCCGCAGAACAGCAAAGGGAGCCAGCAGGAGGGAAATCTAGGGCTCCCGTTCATAATGACCTCCCCAAAGAGACCCCCCACTGCACCCACACACCCCGCGGAGAAAGGCTCCTTCCGCCTCCTGCCAGGCTCGCAGAGCCTGGGGTGAAAAGACTCATCATTCCCACATCGCCTTAGTTAGTGACAAGTCTGCACTCCGCTCCTATTCATTTTCCGGCAGGCCCCTTCAGAAGTGCCTTTATGAGACAGGTTATTTCGGAAGACTAGCTAATGCCCTACGGTCTGCAAACGACCCCCTGTAAATAGAAAGGCTGCCTCGCTCCGACTCGGGGAACGTGTTATCCTGTTCAAACAATTTAAGAGGTAAAGCGGATTCGCTCTGGCGACAGGCGATGTATCAGCCGCGGCATCATCTATCTGCACGGAGCGGGCTTAGCAGCTCAAGACAAAGCCGAGGCAAACCAGCTTACATCAGCCGCCTTGTAAGTGACATACAGAATGCAGGTGTCTGCTTGCCTTTGGCGTTCAAAGGTACACTCTCATTGGAATGCTAAGCCAATAGCTGAGAAAGGATAATGGACGCGGAGATTTATCGGTCAAAACAGGACTCAGTCTCCTGTTCGCTGATGGGTCTGCTTTGTTTTTGAATGGCCTTGTCAGGCTTCATGGTGTCAAACTCTCCGGGAGAGTCCCACGAGCCTCCATTAGAGACAGCAAGATCTCTAATGAGGTCCAAAGATGAAGCCAGTAATTGCAGAGCCCAGTCAATAGCACCACTCACAGATAACAAAATCCCCTTCCTCTTTATCCACATTAGCTCCCTAATACACACACACACACACACACACACACACACACACTTGCCTAGCCTCCACATATCTTTTTTTTTTTGCAGGGCAATGTAGGTTAAGTGACTTGCCCAGGGTCACACAGCTAGTGTCAAGGGTCTGAGGCCATATTCGAACTCAGGTCTTCCTGAATCCAGGGCCGGTGCTTTATCCACGGGGCCACATAGCGGCCCCACATATAAATTTCAGTGGGAGTATATATGTGCTGAAATGTCAATGATTGAAAGGCAGGACAGTTTATTAGATCATAGATTTAGACCTGGAAGGGACCTTAGGCCATATCATCCTTCTCTACCTCCCTCACACACCCATTTTAATAGATGAAGAAACTGGGAAGAGGTGACCTAGGTGGGTTAAAAGATCTCTCCAAGGGCACAGAAGCATCCAAGAAGGTATTTGAACTCAGGTGCCCTAATTCCATATTCAGTGGGGGTTTCCCACTCTACCAAGAGTGTTCTAAAAAAATTACAATTTTAACTCAACAATATTTCTCAAGCCCCTCACAGCCCCTCAATGCCCCAGAGCAATTCTCTCAAGTTCTAGATGAATGAATGATCTTCAACAATAGAAATTTTTACACTAAAGGTTCCTCATGCCATTGAAATTGTCTAGACCCCTTAGCCCTCACTCCCATCCCTAGCAAAAAACTGCAATCAATGCATTGTATTAGGTGTTAATGTTATAAAGATGAAACCAAAACCGATTTTACCCTCAAGAAGTTTGAGATCTAATGGGGCAAGGATACAAATGATTAAAATATGTTCTAATATGGTAAGTACATAGGAGAGGTCTAGATAGAGTGGTATGGAATTTATTGGCAGGGAGAGGCTTCATGGAGAAAATGGTAACCAAGTGGGAACTCCAAGGATGGATAGGATTTCAACATGGAGGATTGTGGGAAATCTGTCTGGGCACTGTGGACAGTGTGCTGAAAGAGGGAAATACTCTTCTCTCCTCTGACAGGGTCCCACCCAAGGTCGGGCACTCATTGCCCCACACCTGGACTATGGCAACAGCCTGCTGGGAAGTCTCCCACCCTCAAATCTCTCCCCACTCCAGTCTGTCCTCCACTGAGCTGTCAAAGCGATCTCCCTCAATAACAAGTCTGACCATGTCCTTATTCAACCAACTCCAATGGCTTCCCATGACCTGAAAGATGCAAAATAAAAATCATGTGTTTGTCTTTTAAAGCCCTCTGGAGCTTTGTCTCCTCTTCCTTTCCTTTCTTCTTCTACCTTCCACTTCCCATGCATCGAGCAACACCGTGCTCTGTGCTGTTCCTAGTATAAGACGATCCAGCTCCTGATTCCAGGCTTTTTTCACTTGGCCAGCTGCCATGCCTAGAAATCTCTTCCACCTCATCTCCACTTCCCTGTCTTCCTTCAAGTCTCAGCCAAAGCCCCACCTTCTACAAGAAGTCTTTCCCAATCTCCCTTGAAACTAGAGCCTTCCCTCTGAGGATAATCTCCGATTTGTGCTGTCTATGGCTTGTTTGTACCTAGTTCTTTTGGATGTTGCCTTCCCCGTTAGACTGTGAGCGACGTGAGAGTAGGGAGGGATTGGCTTTTCTCTTTCTCTGTATCCCCAGCGCTTAGCCCACTGCCTGGCCCTTAACAAATGGTCTTTAGGTGATTGACTGACAAGAGGCAGTGGCTATTGCAGCTTGTCTGCAGAATGCATGAAAGAAAACAATGAGAGATAAGACTGGCAAAGGAGGTTGGAGACAGACAGTGCCATATCTTGGAAGCCGGGGGACAGGCAGGTGGAAGAAAGTCAATTAATATCACAGGAAAGTGCTTTGGAGATTTGGGGGAAGTAATACAAACAATTCAATCAAATCAACATTTATTAAGTGCCTCTGTTAGGCAATTAATTTGGATTTGAGAATGAGACATTTGAATTTCAGCTCTGCCATGGCCAATCTAGGTGCCAGTCATTCATTCCTAGATCACCCAGTTTTCTGCCTGAACATTAAAGTGGCCTCAAAAGAAAAGACATAGAAAACTAACTCAAGTGACTTGATTTCTGAGCCCCAGGTAACTTGATTCATCAAGTCATTTCTTTTCTCTGAGCCTCGGTTTTGCCATCTGGAAAATGAAAGATAATAATCCTCCCCACTCCAGCCCCTACTTTAGGAGCTTGTTGTGAATCTCAAATGAGATTCAAATGGGCATTTCAGCATATTTCTGGTTCCACTGAAATTGATATGGGGAGACCAGGTGAGTATGGGGGGAATAAGGGAGCCAATGTGGATAAAGAGGGAGGGAATTTTGTTATCTGTGAATGGTGCTATTGACTAGGTTCCACAACTGCTGGATTCATGTATGGACCCCAGCAGAATGCAACAGAAAGGCTCATTAGGTGCCAACATGGTAATAAGTGTTGGGAATAGAAATAGAAAAGTTAGACAGTCTGTTCTGGGGGAGTTCAGATTCAAATTAGGGGAGAAGACACAAATAGAGACATCACACATGGATGAAATCTGTAACCACTTAAGAGTTACAGTTGTATCTATATTGGGACTACTGTTCTTGCAATTCAGGGTCTGCATTTATTTGAGATAATAGGTATCACCTGTGAAAGATGGGACAAACAACCAGACCAGTTGTAGAACACTCTTTATTTCTTTCTTCTAATAAGTTTCTTCTATGTAAGTTCAAGCAAGCTACCCACACAAATGAGCCATGATAGATTACTTGAGTACAAAAATGTAACCACTAATTCAAGTAAAAGATGGTGGTGACATGATTAATAATAAAAACAACAGAATTTAAATAGTGCTTTAAGGTTTGCAAATCACTTTACATATGTGTGTATATGTATATATGTATACATATACATATATATGTATACATATACATATATATATACTTATACACACACATACATATAGATATATAATCTCATTTGTCTAGAAAGTAATTCATCCGGGGGAAGCTAGGTGGCACAGTGGATAAAGCACTGGTCCTGGATTCAGGAGGACCTGAGTTCAAATATGACCTCAGACACTTGACACTTACCAGCTGTGTGACCCTGGGCAAGTCACTTAATCCTCATTACCAAGGAAAGAAAGAAAGGAAGGGAAGGAAGGAAGGAGGGAGGGAGGGAGGAAAGAAAGAAAAAAAGAAAGAAAGAAAGAAAGAAAGGAAGGAAGGAAGGAAGGAAGGAAGGAAGGAAGGAAGGAAGGAAGGAAGGAAGGAAGGAAGGAAGGAAGGAAGGAAGGAAGGAAGGAAGGAAGGAAGGAAGGGGAGGGAGGGAGGGAGGGAAGGAGGGAAGGAAGGAGGGAAGGAAGGAAGGAAGGAAGGAAGAAAGAAAGAAAGAAAGAAAGAAAGAAAGAAAGAAAGAAAGAAAGAAAGAAAGAAAGAAAGAAAGAAAGAAAGAAAGAAAGAAAGAAAGAAAGGAAGGAAGGAAGGAAGGAAGGAAGGAAGGAAGGAAGGAAGGAAGGAAGGAAGGAAGGAAGGAAGGAAGGAAGGAAGGAAGGAAGGAGGGGGGAGGGAGGGAGGGAAGGAGGGAAGGAGGGAAGGAAGGAAGGAAGGAAGGAAGGAAGAAAGAAAGAAAGAAAGAAAGAAAGAAAGAAAGAAAGAAAGAAAGAAAGAAAGAAAGAAAGAAAGAAAGAAAGAAAGAAAGAAAGAAAGAAAGAAAGGAAGGAAGGAAGGAAGGAAGGAAGGAAGGAAGGAAGGAAGGAAGGAAGGAAGGAAGGAAGGAAGGAAGGAAGGAAGGAAGGAAGGAAGAAAGAAAGAAAGAAAGAAAGAAAGAAAGAAAGAAAGAAAGAAAGAAAGAAAGAAAGAAAGAAAGAAAGAAAGAAAGAAAGAAAGAAAGAAAGGAAGGAAGGAAGAAAGAAAGAGAAAGTAATTCATTTGACCTGGGCATTTTAGTGAACTACAAGATCAATACGAGTCAATAGGATATGGCAGCCAAGAAATTTAATTCACTCTTAGTTGGCATTAAGAGAGACAGAGATTCCAGGACTAGGAAGGTGAGAATTCTGTTGAACCCTAACGTGGCCAATCCACATCTGGACTAAAGCTTGTATGTGGATACAGAATGGTGTGGAAGAAAGAGCACTGACTCTACAGGAGGTTGTTTTTGTTGTTGTTCAGTCACCATTTGGAGTTTTCTTGGCAAAGATACTGGAGTGGTTTGCCATTTTCTTCTCCAGTTCATTTAACAGATGAGGAAAATGAGGCAAGCAAGGTTAAGTGATTTGCCCAGCGTCAAACAGCTAGTAAGTGTCTGAGGCTGGATTTGAACTCAGGAAGGTGAATCTTCCTGACTCCAGACTTTGTCTTTCAGTAAAAGGATCACTGGGACATAATTTAGAGGGACATCAGAGGAGTTCTAGTTTAACTCCACTTTCTATTCTCTCCCTTCTCCCTAGTTTATTAATGAGGAAATGGAGACCCAGAGAGACTGATGCTTCCCAAGATCACATGGGTAATTAGTACCAGGGTCAAGATTTTAATGCAGATCCTCCTCTAGAAGGGTAGCTATATAATGCAGTGGATAAAGTGTTGGTCCTGGACTCAGGAAGACTCACCTTTATGAGTTCAAATCCTGGCTCAAACACTTACTAACTGGGTGACCCCGGGGAAGTCATTAAACCCTGTTTGCCTCAGTTTCCTCATCTGTAAAATGAGCTGGAGAAAGAAATGGCGAACCACTTCAAAATCTTTGCCAAAAAAACCCCAGCAACAAATGGGGTCACAAAGAGTTGGAAACAACTAAAGAACAATTCATCCAAACTCCAAGTACCCAAAGCACCTCTCTCTAAAAATATAATTTTGCAGAGAAGGTACCAACCTGGATCCATAGAGGGACTTTCCTCACATGGGAATTCCCTATATCAGTGAAATCACAGAGCCAGTCATTAATTAGACTATAATAAACTCCTTAAATATAGGAGTTGTCCTTATAACTTATTTTTGTATTTATTTTTTTATCCCCAGTAGAGTTCTAAATATATGGTAGAAATTTAATAGTCGATTGCTTTACTGAGTCAGCAAATTGTTTTCAGAGAAAAGTTAAACTAGGTTATTGAGGAAACAGTAGAATATAAGCTTCTCCAGGACAGGGACCCTCATCTTTTTGTCTTTGTACTCCCAGCCCTGAACACAGTGACTTGCATACAGTAGGCAGTTAATGAATGCTTATTGGATTGGATTAAATTGAACCAGTATACCTGATTCCTGAATGTTTCCCCTTTCCATAGCCACCCTCCCCAATGAAAGAAAACTTAATGTATAGAGAATATTGTCATGAATTATCTAAGAGCTTTTCTTTATAGAATTTTGACATTCTCCTCTGAACCCTGGAAGCCATTCCCAAGCCAGGACTGTGACACAACTTTATCTCACTCATAAAGTTAAAACATGGAAAGGCCAAAAATAAAAACAGTCTTTATGGTAAATGGTGTTCCAAAACTGATCTCTAAGACCAAAACATAAAAATTCCCAAAATAAGTTTTATTAATGAAAAATAAAAGAACACTCTGTAAAAACAGCAGGCATGGGAAAAATCTGTGTGCCACATGTGAACAGTGGGATGAACAAGCAAAGAAGTCTTGAGCCTGGAGTCGGGAAAACTCTCAGTTCAAATATGGCCTTGGACAATTACTAGCTGTGTGACCCTGGGCAAGTCACTTAACTCTGTGTGTCTCATCTGTGAAATGGGCTGGAGAAGGAAATGGCCAACTACTCCAGTATCTTTTCCATAAAGACCCCAAATGGGGTCACAAAGAGTCAGACAAGACTGAAACAATTGAACAACAGCAGCAATTCATCCAGACTTCTACCCAAGGCAATTCTCCCTAAAAATATAATTTTACATAAGTTCTCTTCTTCCACTGAACAAACAAAAACTCAGGCACAGGTTTCCTTCAAGGTTATTGATAATTAATAGAATTGGCAGAGAAGAGGTGGTGACCCCACATGCACAGTGCCTTAACTAGACCAGGGCAAAGAGACTTTTGCTCCAGGGCACCAAATTTAGAGGGGGCACTGACAAAACTACACTCCTTTCAGCAAAGTATTTTTAGCCCCGTCTCTCAAAAAAAAAGGTTCGAACATAAGTTACAGCATTTAACATCTAGTTAATGAGAGGTAAAGATAGAAAGGTAACAGATAACTGGTTAGTTGAATTCAAGCCCACTCCAACTTACCACATCCCCAACTGCCAGGCATCAGCCTTCCCAAAAGCAGCCCCTGTCTGAAGGGGTCTATCATCTTTTCATGCCCTACCCCCCTTCAATTTAGACTGTCCTTCATGCTGTTTGCCATAGGCAAAGTCCCTGGTACTTGTCACAGACATATGAATTTCCAGCCCTTCAGGCTGGCAGCTAAGGCTTTTTTTTTTCTTCCTGCTTCTTGTCTCTCTCCTCTACAATCCATCCTCCACATAGCTGCCAAAAGAATTTTCCTAAGGCCTTCTTCAGCTCTGACCATGTCAGTCCCCTTCTCTAAAACCTTCAGTGGATCCCTGTTGCCTGTTCTATAAATTGCAAATGCTAAAATCTTCCATGATCTGGCTATAAGCCTATCATTTCATCCTAGCTTCACTTGACTCTACTTCCCACAGTCTATGTTCCATTCAGATTGGACTTCCTTCTGCTCTCAGATCTCATCTTTACTTCTCTGGACTCCTCACTTAGTCCACCCCACCCCCAGCCCATGCCTGGACATGGGCACTCTCCCTCCTAGGTGCCCTCTCTCCTTTTGGATTTTTCCGTGATCCTCACCGTGTTCATTTCTGTATATGGCATTATAGATTTCAGGCCCCTCAAAGGCATGAACTGTAAAGCCTCATCCCCATACCTGACCCAGAGAATTGCTTTTCAATAAGGGAATATAGGAAACCATATTCTTTCTTGCAGCTCTCTTGAGCCATCCTTTCTGCTCATCACTGACCCAGAGCCAGATCAAACCTCAGAAGCAGCCCAGTCCACCCTTTCATTTTACAGATGGGGAAACTGAATTCCCAAGAACTAAAAAGAACTTGTTCAAGATCAAACAGGCAGAATCAGAGGAAGGATTTGACTCCAGGGATATTCTGCTAGACTCCTGGGATTGAAATGAACGTCCAACCCACCACAATGACTCAAGACAACTTCAGCAAATCAAGCTTGCAGGGGTCATAAATCTCCCTTTCTGCTCCGTGGTGACATGTAGGCCTAGATTGCATCTAGATCCCTTTCACATTTGCCTTGGATTCTGGCTGACTACTCAGTTCCAACGTCTTAATAATGGGAGTAGGGAAAATAGAATGAAGGTAAAACTGGAGCCCAAGTCAAACCTTGGCACCAGGGAATGTCCTTGGAATGAGGCCTCTGCGCTCACTTCTTCCCTCAGGTCTTCACACTAACCTCCAGGGGAGCTGTCCTCATCCAAGAAATTATTGCCTCGAGGCTCAGGTACCCTGGAAAAGTTCCTTGGAGGAGCCCTGAGCCAGGAGGGGTAGCTCTGGGTCCATAGTACACAAACCAAGTCCCTTGCCTGGGCCCCAAGGGTAAGTGATTAGACCATAGTAAATAAACAGAGCCCCAAGCAATACATTTACTAGCTTTCCAGCACTCTCTATCAGCTGTCACAGAACCCTCTATGGGAGGGTAAACACTGGAAGGTTTTTGGCAGAAAATGTGAGTTTGCAAATGGCCTGCCAGGATTGCTTAATACCCTCTGGCAGGCCTGCATTTGGCTCATCCAAGGCCAGGCCTCGGCACAGTTGACTTCAGCCATGGACTGCTGAGAACCACACCTTAGCAAAGGGATCACGTCATCTGATAATATGGCGGTTAGAGCCTTGGTCTAGCCAGAGACAGTCATGGCTGTGCTGCTGGCAAGACCAAGAGGAGGGACAGCTAGGTGGCGCAGTGGATAGAGCACCAGCCCTGGAGTCAGGAGTACCTGAGTTCAAATCCGGCCTCAGACACTTGACACTTACTAGCTGTGTGACCCTGGGCAAGTCACTTAACCCCCATTGCCTCACACACACACAAAAAAAAGACCAAGGGGAGTTTAGCCTTCAAATGGGAAGAATTTAGATAGTATATGTGATCAATATGGGACATTTACATACATAAAGCCTTAGGCAGCCCCTCCCCCACTCCAAACTCCCTACCACCAGCACCAATTCAGTTGCACACACCAGTAGTTGTTGTTGAATTGTGTCCAACTCATATCATGCCAATAATGTCCATGGCATTTTCTCGGCAAGGATTTTGGAGTGGTTTGCTGTTTCCTTCTCCAGTGGATTAAAGCAAACAGAGGTTCAGTGATTTGCCCAGGTGTCTGAGGTCACATCTGAACTCAGATCTTCCTGACTCTAGCCCAGGACTCTGTGCACTATGACGCCACCTAGCTGCCAGCAGCAGAGAGATTCCATTACATATGGGTTTAGAACAGGGAACAAAGAAAAAGAAATAAGCATTTATTAAGTACCTACTATGTGCCAAGCACTATGATCCTCACAAGAATCCTGGGAAGCAGGTGCTACTAGGATCTCTATTTTTAAATTGAGGAAACTGAGGCAGATAGTAGTTGAATGATTTTATCCAGATCTCATAATTAGTAGGTGTCTAAGACTGAATTTGAACCAAGATCTTCCTGACTCCAGGTCCAAAGCTCTAGCCATTGAGCCACCTAGCCACCAAATCTAATTTAGAATTGGTCTTTCTCACCATGCTTTTCATAAATAAAAAATGTATATTTATTAATGCCCACTAGAACAACTCTTAGCAAAGCTCTGGGCTCTTTTATTCAGAGCCAGAAGATCAAATTTTGCTTTTGAGCTTTTAACTATATAATGAAGGGATGAAGAATAGTCCAGTGGAAGTAATTAGAGTTGGTATTTATAGGGCACCTTCATGTTTCAAAGTACTTTACATATGTTGTTCCACCTGATTCACTGGCTGTGGTTTCGAAGGACTTGGGTTCGAATTCCATCTTCAAAGCAGTGACCTAGAGCTAGTCACCAGAAGCTCCCTGGACTTCAGTCTTCTCATCTTTAAAATGGAAGCGTCAGAAGAGATCCCCTCTGAGGTCTTTTCCAGCCTTGCATCCACGGTAGTAAACCAAATGACCTCCTTGGTCGTTTCTAGATCTTAGTCTGGGATCCTATCTTCCCTGATTGAATTAGGTTCATTTGCTAATTAAGAGAGGGACTGGGCTATCATGGAACAAAAGGATTGGGGTCACAAGACCCGGGTTCGAATTCTGGCTTATAAGTGTTACTTTGCTATACTTACTCCCTGTATCACTTCATATTTTGAGACCTCAGGTTCCTGCAGTATAAAATTGTACTGGAGGGTCTTTGGGGATCACTTCTCGGTCTATAGCCATGGTCCTATGTCGCTGTTGCTATGATGCCCTTGTTGTTGTTGCTGCTGCTGCTGTTAATTCATATCAGTCATGTCAGTCATATCTGACCCCTCATGACTCCATAGACTATATATAATACACCAGCCCTTTCTCTCCTCCTCTGTGTCTCTAAGTCTGTCCAAGTTCACGTTGTTTGTTTCCATGACATCATTCATCCATCCATCCATCTCCTCCTCTGCCATCCCCTTTTCCTTTTGCCTTCGGTCTTTCCCAACATCGAGGTCTTTTCCAATGAATCCCATCTTCCCATTATGTGATCAAAGTATCCAAACTTCAGCTTTAGTTTTTGACCTTGCAGATGAATGTTGTTCAGTCATTTTTTCAATTGTGTCTGACTCTTCGTGACCCTGTTTGGGGTTTTCTTGGCAAAAACACTGGAATAGTTTATCATTTCTGAATTAATTTCTTTAATTAATTTAATTCAATTAATTTTCTGTTAAGTGGCACAGCTAGATGGCACAGTGTATAGAGCAAAAGCCCTGAAGCCAGGAAGACCTGAGTTCAAATCTTACCTCAGACACTTACTAGCTGTATGACCGTGGGCAAGTCACTTAACCCTAATTGCCTGAAAACATCCTAGGCCATCTGCAATCATCCTGGTGTATATCTTGCCGCTGGACCCAAATGGCTCTGGAGAAGAGAGTGAGATGGGACCTTGCACAGTCCTCCCTCACTTAAATCCAATTCCGTGCAAGCTATGATATCATCTCCTCAATGTCATGGACCTCTTTGAGAAGGAAGGACAAACAACACCACCACCACTTTCTTTTAAGTATTGCTATGATATGCTCCCTCACCCAAGGCCTAAATCCACCAAGGGATTCTGGCTACTTTCTTAGATTCTGAATATCAGAGTTGAAAGGGATACTAGAGCTAAGCCAGTATGGTCCCCTACCTAAGTACGGATTAATAACTCTAAAGTGTTATCTCCTTTGTTCTACAGTGGCTAGCCAGTCAGTCAACAATCATTTATTAATCCTTCCCTATGTGGCAGATGGCTATGAAAGCTAATTATAGCTCTGGCCCACTCCTGTAAAATCAATATCAGTAAATATTGTCCTTAGCACCCTAACATTTCCCCATTTAGCTGCTCTCCCAGTACCCCTTGCTGCTGTCCACCTCCTTAAGAAGTTCCCCAGGTTCAAGTCACTTAACCCTCATTGCCCTGAAAAAAAAAAAAGGTGGCGGGGGGGGGGGGGGGCCACAGCTAGGTAGCACAGTGGATAGAGCACTGGCCCTGAAATCAGGAGTACCTGAGTTCAAATCTGGCCTCAGATGCTTGACACTTACTAGCTATGTGACCCTGAACTAGTCACTTAACCCCAATTGCCTCACCAAAAGAAGAAGAAGAAGAAGAAGAAGAAGAAGAAGAAGTTCCCCAGGCTCCCACATTACCTCCTTTCTTATGTGTGAAGGCTTCTTCAAGGACTTTTCTAATATTATTCCCCCCATTCCCCACCTTGGGTATTCCCTCTCATTACCAACCCATTCTACCCCATTTTAAGTGCTAAATTGCCTGTCATGTCATTTCATGAAACATCTGCTATTTGCCAGGAATCAGCTAGCTGGCTCAATGAATAGAGTGCTGGGCCTGGAGTCAGGAAGACAAGTTCAAAACCAGCCTGTGTGACCCTGGGCAAATCACTTAATCTCTGTTTGCCTCAGTTTCCTCATTTGTAAAAGGAGCTGGAGAAGGAAATGGCAAACCACTCTAGCATCTCTGCCAAGAAAACCCCATGGACAATATTGGTGTGCTATGGTCCACAGGGTCACAAAGAGTAGTGTGTAATTTAAATTCCTAAATGTGGGTTCTAATCTGTCCCCCCAGTTTTGGGGGTAAACTGACTAAAATCACTGATAAACCAGTTTAGGGTTTTTAAGGGTTTATTGAAAGATAGTAAAAGAAAGAGAAAGATTGAGAACAGATTTCTTATAGCCTGAAATCCTTGCCTTCCTAAACTCCCCGTGAAGTTCCCTGCCACCACGCCGATGTCTCAAAGCCAAAGAGGAAGCCCAATCCCACCAATGTCCGCTTCCTCCTTCATCTTCCCCTCCCAGAAATAGGAGGTTCTTCAAGCTGATTGGCTAGTGTCATTCAAATTCATTAAGTACTCTTAAGTACCAGCCAGACAATCTAGTAAGTGGTCAACAGTCAGTTGCCTTATGCAATCCAATCAGTTTAAATTAATCTCCAGGTGGACCCCTGAGTATCTGCTAAATCTCATCTATCACATTCCATTATCTTGACAAAATAGGACAAAAACCAAACAATGACAGCAAACTGTTAAGTTTGCCAAGCAAATAACAATAATGCCAGGAATTCAAAGAAACACAAAAAACAGTCCTTGCCCTGCCCTCAAGGAGCTCACAGACAATACATAAAGACCTCTGTACATACATGATATTCAAGGATAAATTGAGACTCTCTGAGGGAAGATACTAGCATTGGGAAGGACAAGGGAAGGCTGCTCAAATGAGATTAATATATTAACCTATGTGATGTATTTGGCAAGATGGTATTTATGGGCATGTGGCAGTGATATCGTTTCATGTAGTGATGATAATAATAATAATAATAGCAATAGCTAGCATTTATATAGTACTTAAAGTTTACAAAGCACTTTACATATGGTATCCCATTAGATCCTTACAACCTCTCCAGAAAGTAAGTGATCCTATCATTGTCCCCACTAAACAGACGAGAATACTGAGGCAGAGAGATATTGAGTAACTTTCCTGGAATCACACCTTTAGTAAGTATCTGAGGCAGGATTTGAACATCATGTCTTCCCATCTCTCAGTCCAACCCTCTCCATCACACCTCATAAATAGCTGCCTCTCTCATGGCCGCTGCCTTTATATGATTTCTGCACATGTCGTCTTTCTGTGCCATTTATTTTTACACCTGCCTTCCGTTTTATTTGCTATGCGTTCATTCTAGGCAACGATTACTCACTGTTGGCATTATTTGTTGGCTGAATACAAATTTATTTTACAATTACTTGAAAAAATGAATACTTCATGTTAAAATTTATTTTACATGTTAAAGGAGGATAGTTGGCGTGGCAATTCTTGAAAGGAAGAATAAATTTCTAAAAGCAATAGTTCACATTTATATAACACGTGAAGTCATTTAACCCTTCTAAGACTCAGTTTCCTCATTTGTAAAGCAGAGGTAATTGCTGTATCAGTCATCATCAACATTATATATCGTCATCACCAGTCTATCTCCTGTGATTTCATTGTTAAGGAAAGTCCCATAAAGGTAAATCCTTATTCTAATGCAGATCAATACCTGGTCTGCAACCTCAAGCCAGTAACAACAAGACTTGTCAGAAATCACATTGTCACACTGTCAGAGTACCTCTGAGGCAGGGTTCACCCAGGTCTTCTTAATTCTAAGACTGCTACGTTATTTACTAACAGAAGCAGCAGCAAGGCAAAATAATTCCATTTGTAGGTAGGTAACAACAATAACAAAAGCACTGATATAGCACTTTGAGGTTTGCAAAGTGCTTTACAAATATTATCTCATTTGATCCCCACAACAACCCTGGGAGGTAGGGGCTATTATTATCCCCATTCTACCGATGAGGAAATTGAGGCAAATAGAGGTTAAAGTGCCTTGCCCAGGGTCCCACATGGAGTAAGTGTCTGAGGCTGGATGTGAGCTCAGGTCTTCTTGGCTCTAGGGTCACAGCTCTAACCATTTTACCGCCTGGGCTGGCATAGTGGGTAGAACATAAGACTTTGAGTCAGGAAGAGCTTTTGACACTTATTAGTTGTGTGCCCATAGGCAAGTTCTTTAATGTTTATTCATTCAGATTCACAACTTGAGTCTCACTCATCTATTCAAGAAGCTTCCCTTTCCCTCCCTCTCACTATCCCTCATAGTCAATCAGTTGCCAATTCTTGTTGATTTTACCTCCATAACATCTTGGGTTCCTGTCCCCTTCTCTCTTCTTACACAACCACCACCAAAGTCCACAGTCGCCATCTCTCACTTCAACTACTGTAACACTCTCCAAATTGGATTCCTGGATGTCTGTTTCTCCCCACTCCAATCCATTGAGACAAAGGTTACCTTCCTTAGTCAAAGGTCTGACCATGTCACTCCCCTCTTCAAAAATCTTTAGTGGCTCTTTATTACCTCTAACAACAAATATGCCATTTAAAGGCCTCTAAAATCTGCATTTTACCTACCTTTATAGATTTGTTTCCTTCTAACTTTACATAGCACAGGTTGCATAGTAGCTCATGTACAGGGTGTTGAGTCAGAAAGACTCATCTTCCTGAGTTGAAATCCATCCTCAGACTCTTACTAACTGTGTGACCCTGGACAAGTCACTTAACCTTGCTTGCCTCAGTTTCCTCATCTGTAAAATGAGCTGGAGAGCAAAATGGCAAACCACTCCAGTATCTTTGCCAAGAAAACCTCAAATGTGATCGTGAAGACTAGGACATAACCAAAACAACTGAATAAAAACAACTTAGCATTGTGGATACAGCACCAGACTTGGAATCAAGAAGACCCAAGTTTGAATCCTGCCTGTGATACTTATAAGTTGTATGACCCTAAGCAAGTCACATAATCTCTGTCTGTTTTCTTTTTTTGTTTTGTTTTGTTTTGTTTTGTTGTGGGACAATGAAGGTTAAGTGACTTGCCTAGGGTCACACAGCTAGTCGGTGTCAGGTGTCTGAGGCCGGATTTGAACTCAGGTCCTCCTGAATCCACTGCACCACCTAGCTGCCCCCTGTCTTAACTTCTTTATCTGTAAAATGGGGGAAATAATTGCAGTGACATCACAGGGTCATTTTGAAGATCAAATTACATAAATATGTCTATAGAGAGACACATATATAGACATACATATATGTATGTTTAAAATATGTATACATAATGTCTATACATTCATATATGTATGTGTGTTTATTAAGTATGTAAACATGCAATGTGTGTATTTATACATGTATGCATGTTGTGTGTAGATACACACATATGTTTTTCAAATTATAAAGACAGAGGTTATGTGACTTGCTTAGAGTCATGCAACTTATAATTAATGTTAATTATTATTGCTCTACATTCTAGCCAAACTGAATGTAAGCTGTGTTCTGAATACAATATTTCATCTCAAATTTCTACATCTCTGCACAGTTTGTCTTCAGTGCCAGCAATAGAGTCCTTCCTCGCCTTTTGGCTTAGTTAGATGCCACCTCCTACAGGAAGTCTTCTCTGATTCCCCCTCAAATGACCTTTTAGTGACTTTTCTGTGTCTATGCCACCCTCCCATCCTGATCACAGCCCTGGTCGAATGTAAATCCTTGAGGATGAGGTCCTCTTCATTTTTGTCTTTGCACCACCCTCACTGAACATAATGCCTGGACAGGTAATAAAGGGTTATTGAATTCAGACCTTTGCCTCAGTAAATAAAGCATCTCACCATTCAGTGATTATTTAAAACTAAAATAAGTAACTCTGGGTGCCAAAGAACAGCTGGTGCACGTCCACGGAGATACTGATAACATCTACCTCCCAGAGGTAGTTGTGAGATTCAAATGATATGGTGTATTTGTAAAAGTGCTTTGTACACACAGAAGTGATCATTATTAATATTATCATTGTTATTCTTCTTCTTATTGTTATTATTAGCCAACTATCCCTTACTTGTGAAGCCAAAGTATGGCTTGGAACCAACCTGAAGTCTGCCCCAGTGTGTGACATTATATCATCAGTCTTCCTTTCTAGAAATGATGACACTCATCAGAATCTTCCTCTTTAAGTTTGATGGTGGTTAAGAGTGGGGATCCTAGGTCAGCAGTCCTTCTCATCCTCTATACCCATGAAGACTAGGTAGGTCCAAGCCTCCATCCCTCATTGATAGCTGTCTGTCTAAACCTTCCCTGAGCCAAGAGAGGGTTTTGAAGGTCCCGTCGCATTGGGCCTGCCCAGTATATGAGTCCTTACCTCCAGGGGTACCACTTGCATCAGAATAGCAAAGTTGGTGAGGTGATTGCAGTGGCAGATGGAGTAGTTGAGATTCTCTTCTATGAGAACACAGCCTTCGTTTGACCAGATGCCTTCTCCGGAGCTAAAGATCAAAGCAAAACAGAAACGTGACTTGGTTGGGATTTCCCAGAAGGTTTGTAATTAGCTGAAGAATCACTCCTAGGAGTCAAACAGATTATTTTAGAGAGATTAAGTAATGATGCAGGGATATCTCCCTGGGGCCAACCATGAGGAAAAGGGCCCTTTCAATGACAAAATATTCATAGCATCACTTTTTGTGATGACCAAAAGAAAAAATGGAAACAAAGTGGGTGCCCCTTGATTTAATGGAATATCATTGCACCATAAGAAATGAGAGCCAGACTGTCAGAGCAATCATGGATAAAGAGCTAACCCCAGGGGCAGCTAGGTGGCGCAGTGGATAGAGCACCGGCCCTGGAGTCAAGAGTACCTGAGTTCAAATCTGACCTCAGACACTTAACACTTACTAGCTGTGTGACCCTAGGCAAGTCACTTAACCCCAATTGCCTCACTAAAAAAAAAAAGAAAGAAAGAAAGAAAAAAAAAAGTTAACCCCAGCATAAAGAAGACCTGAGTTCAAGTCCCACCCCTGACATATGCTGGTGAATGACCCTAGATCAGTCATTTAGCTACTTAGTGTTTCAAGCAACATTTTAAGGCCATTTAGTTGTAGAATAAGTGATAATCTGCATTGGTAAAGGAACATTCCTCCCCATGAGTTCCCTATACCAATGAAATCAGAGTTGTTAGGAAGGAAGGAAGGAAGGAAGGAAGGAAGGAAGGAAGGAAGGAAGGAAGGAAGGAAGGAAGGAAGGAAGGAAGGAAGGAAGGAAGGAAGGAAGGAAGGATAGAGGGAGGGACTTGAGTTGTTCAGGCTGTCCTCATTATCACCCCTGAAATTATTGTGTATATATTGTGAATTTCTTTGTCTATGTAGATATTGCACCCCCCAGTAGAATATAACATCATTCAGGGCACAGACCATCTTCTTTTCTCTTTTTATTCCCAAGCACTAGCAATGTCTAATACATGTGTGGGAATTTCACTGGTATAGAGAACTCCCAATTAGGACACTTCCCCTAACTATATACATATATATGGGCATTGGAAGGATAAATGGTTTGTCCAGCATCACACAGTCTTTTGACTAGGGGGAACTTAATAAATGCTTATTGAAAATCCAATTGAGTAAATGTGGGGAAATGTAAGAAGTGAGGCAGAACCACAAAATCTAAACCAAGAACATATGTATGCAATACACACATACACACACACACACACACATACATGATGATTATGGAAGCAATAAGAACACTAAAAGACTATCAAATGCCAATGAATTGTCATGAACAATCTGGGTATCAGATTCCTTCTCTCAATCTAGAGATAGGGTCTACAGATGCAGAGTGTTGCATACCCTGTTGGACCCAATTTATATATCAATTGTTTCAGCTTAATTATTATTTTCTTTCTGGATTACAAAGGAAGATTCAAAAGAGGAAGAAAATGACTGTGGTGTGAGGGAGGAAGAAGGGAAACTAAAGCTTTGGAAAATAAATTAATGTGTGTTTTTTTAATAAACAAATTAACTAAAACAGAAAGCTCTATATTATCCCAAAGCATGGGGAGGGGTGGGGGGAGGGAGGGTGCTCCTTGGAGAAATCATTTTTGCTAACTTAAAGTAATTGGCTTCAGTTGCTCCTTGCTGAATATTCAATTTGAATTGTAATGTCAGCTATAAATTTAACCAGCTAGAAATCTGGTAATTCTGATGACTAACTGATAAAGATATGATCCTACACCATTTTCATTAGCGTACAATGAATGGGGAACATTCTAGCTGGTCTTTAGATAAGAATGTCCCTGAGAGAACGTAGCAAGAGAGGGAGCAGGTGAGGGTGCTATTGTACTCCTGGGGGAGCTTCAATAGACCATTGAGATCTGAGTGATGAAGTTAGAAAGGAATCATTTAGAGGCTGTTCAATGATGGGTTAGTCTAATGACTTTGAAACCCAATTACAACATTTTCAAAGCACAGGTTTTCATGATTGATGGTCTGATTTTGGCAGACAGACCAGGATCAGTTTAGTATATTACAGCAGAGCCAGAGGAGAGCAAATCAGTCTGAGGCTGACTCCAGTAATAATACCAGGAGAAGAGCCAATTGAGGAATACTGTCTCCCACCAACATTCCATTCTATAGCACCAAGCCCAATGTGGAAAATGATCAAATATCATTGATTCATGTTGAAGACCACTGTAAAATAAACTGCCTGGGTCTGTCAAGTATAGTAATTTCATGAATCAATAAACAAACTATCTATGATTTTAGTAATTCCTAGATCAAAAATCTTTTTGATATGTTATTTTCATAATTCACTTTTTATATGACAACTAGAAACCCATGTTGGAGGAGTCCTTTGTAAAGACTGCCTTTGTTGGGAACTGTCCACATAGACCATATTTGCCTACCTTTCACTAGTTCCAGGAAGATAAACCCTCAGATTATTAAAATGAGCAAACAATCAAAGGAACCACCAGCTACCAGCCACTGGAATTTCATTGTGTAATTGTCCCCAAATCAAAATACGGTCATCATGCTCATCCTGCAGATGGGCAGCATATGTTTCAGAGGCAGTTGTTGTCCAGAATTCAGGCTCACTTTGACTCTTGGTCAGTGAAGAAAATGATGAATCACAGAATCACAGGCTTAGAGCTGAAAGGGATCTTAGAGATCATAGAGCCCAAGCCCCTCGTCTTACAGATGAGGAAACCTAAAGAAATGTAACTTGCTGGGGCAGCTAGGTGGCACAGTGGATAAAGCACCCGCCCTGGATTCAGGAGGATCTGAGTTCAAATTCAGCCTCAGACACAAGACACTTACTAGTTGAGTGACCCTGGGCAAGTCACTTAACCCCTCATTGCCCCACAAAAATAATAATAGTAACAATAATAATAATAATAACAATAATAATGAAATGTAACTTTCTCAAGGTCACACAAGTTACATATGAGGAAGAGGTAAGTTTTGAGTCCAGTTCCTCTAATTCCAAATTGAATCCTCTTTCCACTATACCACATGGCCTCCTGAATCCAATTAAACAATTATTATGTATACAATAACTATGTATACAATTTAAGCAATTATTATGGAATTATATGCACAACATGTTAAGCAATGATTGTATGCATAATTGTCGTTATTAATAACAATTATTAAGCACCTATTGTGTGCACAACAGTGTTCTAAGTGTTGGAGATACTATTCAGTTATTTCAATCATGCTGTACTCTTCATGATCCCATTTAGGGTTTTCTTGACAAAGATAGTGGAAAGGTTTACCATTTCCTTCTCCAGCTCTTTTTACAAATGAAGAAACTGAGGCAAACAGAATTAAGTGACTTGAACAGGGTCACATAACTAGTAATGTCTGAGGCAGGATTTGAAGTCAGGTCTTCCTGACTCCAGGCCCTGCACTCTATCCACTGTGCCACCTAGATACAAAAACAAATCAACTGTCTCTGTCCTCGGGGAGCTTACAATCATTAAGGCCCCACTTCAATGGAGAATGGAGAGACAGAAGGATAAAATTCTCTTCCAAGATCCAGAAGACTTTTCAAAGGCATTCTGTGGGATAATGTGTATTTTACCTAAAGCAGGAAGTAGGGACCAGGAAGGAATACATTAGTCATAACTGATAGAGTGTTGGACTTGAAGTCTGAAAGTCCTGAATTCAAATCCTGTCTGACACTTACTTGCTGTGTGACTCTGAGCAAGTCTCTTAACCTCTTTTGTCTGCCTCAATTTCCTCACCTGCAAAATGGGAATAATGATAGCAGCTACCTCACAGTGTTGTTATGAGGATCAAGTGAGATAATATCTGTGAAGCACTTTGCAAACTTTAAAGTAATATACAAATGCTATTATTATTATTATTATTATTATTAGCTATTAGCTATTATAACAACTAAGGGCATCTAGGTAATGCAATTGATAGAGCACTGCAGGTCTAGAGTCAGGAAGACCTGGGTTCAAACCTGGCTTCAGACACTTACTAGTTGTGTGACCCTGGACAAGTCACTTAACCCTGTTTGCCCCAGTTTCCTTGTCTATAAAGAGAGCTGGAGAGGGAAATGGCAAACTATTCCAGTATCTCTGCCAAGAAAACTCCAAATGCGGCCATGAGGAATCAGATATGACTAACTGAATGAACAACAAATCATAACAGCCTGTAATAATATTATTATATTATAGAATTATATAATATTGCAGCATATAGCAGGCACTTAATAAATTATTATTTGTTAGTTTAATGATGAGTCTCACAATTTTCTGGCTAGTGGTTTGACATCTTGGAATTTGCCTGGTCTACATTGTGAAAAGCTTTCTAGGAGCAGTCTGCCAAATAAATAGTTATCTGGGAAAGGGAGACCACTGGGAAATCAGTTAATAAACACTTAAAAAGTGCCTACTATGTGCCAAGAATCCATCTTAGCTTTGGGAATACAGAGAAAGGTAAAAGACAAGCCCAGCCCTATATGAACTTCCAATCTAATGGAAGCATAGGAAAGATAAGATTAGATAAGCCAACTTTAGAGTAATACTCTTGGAGAGACTTTAAAGTTAGGCCTGGGATATCAGACTTGACACTATGGGCATTTGGGGAATCACATTGGGCTACCATAGTGGGCTCTTCAATGGGAGAGAAAGAAAATAAAAATTGTATTTTATAAAGCACAGTGGAGAGAGAATGTGCAAGAAGAGGGCAAAAGGGACATTAGGGAAGGGAGGCTAACTGCAGTCATGGAGGCCAGTGAGGATGCTAATACAATGGGCTACTAGGTGATGAATGGCCTACAACAAGTAATGGGGGAGAACCCAGAGAGGATTTTCTGGGAACAATGTAAAAGACATTATGAAGAAAGACTTGATGACTAACTGGATGAGAAGGCAAAGGGGACAAAGGAGGCAATAAACACTTGACATGCCCTGGTCTTTTCTTTTTTTTTAATTTAAATTTTTTTTCTTCTTTTCTATCTTTTAAAAAAAAAATCTCTTCCCAGCAGCCTCTTGTAGTGATTTCTCTTGTCCTGTTTCTCAGAATCTCTGAGGTGGAGAAGACTTCAGAGGTTGTCAAAGTAATTCAAGAATTCCAACGACCGGGGAGGAAAGGATTCAAGGGGAAAATTATTGACTGATGGGTGTTGGTAACAAAGGAGCTGCCTCTTCATCTCTCCCTTTTAGGGTCCCTGGATTCTTTCTAGATTCATCTCAAGTGTGCCATCTTCTGCTGGAGTCTTCTCCCTGTCCCAGCAGCTGCTATTATCCTGTCTTCCCCTCTAAGATTCATTGTTGTTGTTGTTCAGTCATGTCTGAATTTTTGTGACCCCATTTGGGGTTATCTTGGAAAAGATCCTGAAGTAGTTTGCTATTTCCTTCTCCAGCTCATTTGACAAATGAGGAAACTGAGGTGAACAGGGTTAAGTGACTTGGCCAGGGTTACACAGCTAGTATCTTGAGGCCAGATTTGAACTCAGGTCTTCCTGATTCCATACCCTGTGCCACCTAGCTGCCCCCCGACCTGCCCAAGATTACGTTCTATCCATTCTGAATGTTTAATAGTGTCCCAAATGTCTTAGTGTTATTTTAAGCTTTAATAACTTCTGAAGGATAAATACTAAAACTTATCAAAAACAACATTTGAAAAATTAATTACTTAAAATTCTAAAATCCTGAATATTTCTTATTAAAATTCAAGATAGTCACCATCTTTTGTTATACTTCATTGCTCCAGTCAATTTTTGAACTTCATAAAACCTTTCATCAGCTGCTGTTCAGTGACTGAAAAGATTGCATATGTAATTCTAGCCTTAAGATCATCCCCAAAATGAGGCTTTGATGCAGACATGACAATTTTGATGTGACACCTCCCCCCAACAAGAAAAAAATCTAATGAAGATAGATCAGGTGCCTAAGGTGGCAAGCATGAGGACCTCCTCTACTAAACAAGCAACCTGAGAAAGTGTCATCCAAAAATTAAAATTTTACCATTCAAAATTTGCAAAATTAAGTGCAAATTACATTGAAATAATCAAGATTTTTAAATGGCATTTGTTGTAAGTTTGTACCATTTATACACCTGAACTTATTAAAACTTAAAACTGAATTAAGACGTTTGGGACACCTTATATACATCTGTTTATAACATATATTGTGTTCCTTCCCCCTCCTCCCTGTTAGAGTATAAGCTCTTCAGTTAGGAACTATGCCCAAAGAGCTATGGGGTTGTGCATACCCTTTGACCTAGTAATACCAGTACTAGGTATGCATTCCAAAGAGATCATAAAAAAGGGGAAAGGACCCACATGTACAAAAATATTTATAGCAGCTCTCAAAGAATTGGAAATAGAGGGGATGCCCATTAATTGGGGAATGGCTGAACAAGTTGTAGTATATGAATGCAATGCAATAGTATTGCGCTATAAGAAATGATAAGCAGGCAGATTTCAGAAAAACCTGGAAATACTTAAATGGACTGATGCTGAGTGAAGTGAATAGAACCCGGAGAACATCATACACAGTAACAACAACATTGTGCAATGATCAACTGTGATAGACATAGCACTTTGAAGCAATACAATGATCCAAGACAATTCCAAAGGATTCATGATGGAAAATGTTCTCCACATCCAGAAAAAATAACTTTGGAATCTGAATGTGGATTGAACCACACTATTTCTACTTTTTTTGTATTTTTTTCTTTTTTGAGGTTTTTCCCTTTTGTCTTGATTCTTCTTTTACAACATGACTAATGCTGAAATATGTTTAATGTGATTGTACATATATAACATATCAGATTGCTTTTTGTCTTAGGAAGGGGGAGGGAGGGGAGGGAAGGAAAAAAATGTAGAACTAAAAGTCCTATGAAAACAAAGGTTGGAAACTATCTTTATGTGTAACTGGAAAAATAAAATAGATTGAAAAAGATTAAAAAAAGAACGTAAGGATAATGCTTTGAGAGCATTGATTGTTCTTGGGATTCTTTACTTGTTTGTTTGGTTTGGGGGGGTTTTCCCAAGTGTTTAGAAAATTGTCCAGATCATAGTAAGCAATTAATAATGCTGATTGATTGACTCATTGTTCAGGAAACAACCTGAATGAAAGTTTAATTAGTACTTTCTGTAGGCCAGAAGCTCCTACCCCAGGATACATGTTAGTAGTCAGTCAATATGCATTTATTAAGTATGTTCTATGTGCTAGGCACTGTGCTAAGTTATAGAGATACAATGAAAAGCAAATAATATCCCCTGCCCTCCAGGAGCTTATAGTCTAATGGGAAGGGGGAGGAAATTGCCTGTAAAAACTATATCTATCTATCTATCTATCTAGATATACATATATATATATGATAAATCAGAGATAATATCACCCCTAATTCTATCTCTAGTCGTCTAAGAGATTTCTCTCTCTTCCTCTTATACTATACACATCATTATCATCTTCTCCTCCTCCTCTTCCTCTTTCTCCCTCTCTTCCTTCTCCTTCTCCTCCTCCTCCTTCTATTTCCTTCTTCTCCCCTTCCTCCTCCTCCATAATTATCATCACCACCACCATCACCACCACCACCATCATCCATTAGAGGTTAGCTAGGTGGTACATGCAATGGATAGAGTTCTGGCTTGCACTAAGGAAGAACTGAGTTCAAATCCAGCCTCAGACACTTCTTAGCTGTGTGACTAGACAAATCACTTACTTCTGCCTGCCTCAGTTTCCTCACCTATAAAACAAACATAATAATAATACCCACCTCCCAGGACAGTTGTGAGGATCAAATGAGATAATATTTGTAAAGCACTTGGCACATAGTAGGTGCTATATAAAAACATTAGCTATTGTTATTAGTAATCTCAAATTACTGACAACATACCTGAAATCCAGGAATGCACAGTAACGGAAAATCATGTTGCTTTTATTTCTTGCAGCACTGTATAGCTCCCGACTCTGAAAGAAAAGAAAATATAATATTTTTCCTGAAGTAATCTGAAAAACAAATAAATTGTTCAAGTGTGCTCTGCATACATCTGAGAGAATACACAAGAACACAACCGAAAAATTATAGAATACAAAACTCAGCATTACGAGGGCTCAGCCCAATCAAATGCAACTCTATGAAGCACCTACAAAATTCTGGGCATCAAAACAGTTTCTCCCCTCTACCCTTAAGGAGCTTACAATCTACTGGGATGGAGGGGTGGTGGAATATAACTTTTAAAGTGGGAAGTATCCCCTTGGGATAGCACATGTTAATAAACATTTATTAAGCAACTACTATTCACTAAGTGCTAGAAATACAAAAAGAAGCAAGACAGTCCCTGCCCTCAAGAAGCTCACAATCTAATAGTCTCAGACTGAAACTCAAAGTCTGTCCTATTCTGATACCATAAAGCAATCAAGGTTTTAAATATGTAGCCAAGCATTGTCTTATTTAAGCATCCTGGGACCTCCCATTTTCTACAAAGAATTGTAAGTAGAGTTGGCCAATAGGGAGCCAGAGATGGGTTCTGTCACAGCCAAGCTTGGGGCAATCAGTCAATAAACATTTATTAAACACCTATTATATACCAGGTGAGGGTGAAAGAGGAGAGTGTAAAAGATGGCTTGAAGCTTCACATTAAAAATCTAAGACCTTAGCAACCGGTCCCATCACTTCCTGGAAAACAGAGGGGAAAGAAGTGAAAGCAGTGTCCAATTTTATATTCTTAGGCTCAAAGATCATTGCAGATGGTAACTACAGCCATGAAATTGAGAGATGTTTGGTCTTTGGAATGAAAACTATGGCAAATCTAGTAAGCATACTAAAAAGCCAACACATAACCTGGGTAGTCGAAACTATGTGTTTTTTCTAGTAGTAATGTATGGCTGTGAAAGTTGGATTGTAAGGAAGTGGGGTACAGGGAGAGACAGGAAACCAGGAGTCCATTAAGGAGATCTTTACAACATATTACATGGAAGACATAATGAAGGCCTGAATGAGGGTCTCAGTCACTGGAGAGAAGGGATTGGATGCAAAAGTCGTCATGAACATAAAGCTGAGATTTTCCAACTAACTGAACTCAGTGGTTGAAAGAGAAAAGATTTGAGGAGGACTCAATAGTTTTGAACTCAGCAGACTAAAGGATGGTTGTGCCTACAAAAAAAAGTTTGTAGAAGACTTGGGAAATAGGAAGAGTGAATGAATCTGGTGAGGGGGTTGAGAAATAATGTGCTACATTTTTAACATGTTGAGTTTGAGATGGTGATGGGGCATCCAATTGGAGATATTCAATAAACAGCTGGTAATATGGAATTAGAGCTTAAAAGAGAGATACTATGAGTCTTTCTTAGGAGACAAGGAGTCTCTCTTTTTTATTGCTCTCATAAGATCAGTCAAAATGAAAAGCAACTGTTAACCATTGCTCTGTCTTGCCTTGTCACAAGCAAGACAATAAAAAGACTGTAGTACTGAAGATTGAACAAAGGAAAATTTTTAGTGATGATATTGCCCTTTTTAAATTCATTTCATTCATTCAAAACCATATCAAGATCACTGTCAAAAGAATGGCTGCTGAGCCTGTAGAATCTCAGCTTCTTCATCAGACTATAAAACACCCACCCAAAAATGTTTTGAAGAATTTTTCACTTCCAATGGGCTTGAAAGTCTTACCCCCAACAATGGGAATGTTGAGCCCTGATTAAACACATTTCTATAGCAAGAAGTAAAATTGTTCAAAAATTACAAAAAACCCTAAATGGAGATGGAATACAACACAACATTGTGTCATGTCATTTTACAAAAGTTTAGTAAATTTATCTAAGATATGCAGTTAAACAAGCTTCACTAACCTGGAAACTCACATGAATTAACACATTTAAAAACCTATAGGTGGTGGAGTGGATAAAGCATTGGCCCTGGATTCAGGAGGACCTGAGTTCAAATTCTATCTCACACACTTGACATTTATTAGCTGTGTGACCTTGAGCAAGTTACTTAACCCTCATTGCCCCCCCCAAAAAAAACTATAGGTTTTTTGCTAGATTTGCAAAAAAAAAAAATGAACTATTCATCAAAGGTGTGTTTATTATCTAATGTATTCTGTCTTCTTGATGATGAATTGAAGTAAATGTATAAAATCTTATAAACCAAATGCCAAATCTTGTAAACCAAGTGGCTGCAGAAAACAAGACATATTGCCTATTAAAAATCCTTTTAAAATGGAAAATGTTTGGGGCAGCTAGGTGGTGCAGTAGATAAAGCACCAGCCCTGGATTCAGGAGGACTTGAGTTCAAATCCGGCCTCAGACACTTAACACTTACTAGCTGTGAGACCCTGGGCAAGCCACTTAACCCCCATTGCCCTGCAAAAAAAGTAGAAAATGTTGTAGGTTTTATTGTATGAGTCAATCAAACAAATTGTTTTACATTTTTCCAATTCATTCACAAGCCACTGCATTGCCTCCTGATGGAATCCATTCCACTTTGGGATTTGTCCTTATTATTGGGAAGTTTTACATTATACAGAATCAAACTCTTCCTCTCCAAAATTTTTATCCATTGGTTCTGGTTATTATCTCCATGGATAAATAAAACAATTATAATTCCTCTTCCACACACTGCCTTTTCAAATAGTTGAAGATAGCTACTCCTCCTCCCTTAACAAATTTCTTTTCCAGGGTCAATATTCCCAGTTGTTTGTTTGTTGTTGTTGTTGTGTTTGTTTGTTTGGTTTGGGGGGGGGGCGGTTCTGGACACATTCCAACATATTCACATCTTTCCGACCATCGGTTGGGGAATGGCTGAACAAGTTATGGTACACGAATGTGATGGAATAATATTGTGCTATAAGAAATGAAGAAGAGGACAGTTTCAGAGAAATTTGGGAAGATTTCTATGAACTGATACAGAAGGAAGTGAGAACCAGGAGAACAATTCATGCCATGACAAGATGTTATAAAGACAAATATCTTTGTAATCATCTTTTCTATTATGGAAGTGCTTGTTTTATTCCATTAATTAAAAATAAAATAAATAAAAATTTAAAAAGAAAGACTTGGGAACTGTGATCAATTCAATGACCAACCATGATCACAGAAGACTCATGATGAAATACACTACTCACCATCATAACCGAGAAGTGACAGACTAAGAATATTGATTATAACAGATATTTTTTGGTCATGGCTAATACCAGAATGTGTTTTGCTTGACTCTCTATGTTTGCAACAGAGAATGTTTCTCTTTCTTTCTCAATGGGAATGAGGAATTGTGGGAGGTAGGATGGGGAAAAATCACATTTTTGTTGATTGGACCCTAAAATCATTCTGGCTGCTCTCTTATACTGTTTATTCATACTGAGCTTGTGGTCCATTAAAACAGATGATTTTTTTTCAATAATTGTCTCATTACATCTCTTCTCCCCAGTAATTACACAGTATTTTGAACCCAAGTATAAGACTCCGCATATTATGCTTATTAAATTTCATCTTGTTAGATCTTGTCCATTGTTCTAACCCATCAAGATCTTTAGGTTCCAAAATGTTGGCCATTCCTCCTAACAAAGAATCAACAAATTTGAAAAGCATAAGATGGTTGCCATTTTCTTTAGAAAGTCAAATTATGGCCAAAATAAGAGACAGACATAACTACACATGGAATGAGAAAAGACAGACCCACAGACAGATAGATAGATAGATTCTTTTTGTTGCCCAGCACATAGTAGGCACTTAGTAAATGTTCCTTGATTTACAGATAAGATTGGACTTCATTAAGAAGCCTGATTTTGCTCACAGCAAGCCATTCTCAGTTCCTAAATCCAAGGCAGCCATGGACTTCTGGGACACTGCTGTAAGGGCCCATAGTGCCCAAGACCAGGTCCAACTCATTAAGGACATTCAGACCTGGGTCTGATTCCACATTAAAGGGCACCACAATCATCTCCTAATCAAAAAAGGCCTTAAGCCTCTCATTAGCTTTTCAGTACTCAGTTTTTCAACCAGCAAATTCTGTCAAAACTACAATATATAACTTCAGCCACCAGCATCAGACCTTTCCCACCTCAATTCTGGGTTGCCACATAAAGCCATCTATCAAACCCATTCCTTTCTACGTGAAAGATGAAAGATGTTAATAGTACCCTACAGAATTAAAGAGGGTCGAATTTTTCATTGTCCTTTTTCTCTGTTTTCTACACTTTTGCACAACATGCCCAGATTGATACCTTCACCAAACACTGTACAGACAGATATGCATATAAATTGATGCATACAGGAAATCATGCTTATAAACCTTCATCCAATTTCTGGAAGGAAAAGGGCTCATCTGTCATATAGTCTTCTTGATAAAAATAATCATTTTAAATGTCCCCCTGGGCATAATATATTTGTTTTTGATGTTTGCATGAGTCTTTTGACAAAAAGAGAAGTAAATAGCTTTATTTAGATAGGGAAAGAAGATCCTAGAATCTCAGGACCAGTCATGGTATCAGTTCCCATGTAACATCCTTGATAAATGATTATTTAGCCTTCACTTGCAGACCCCCAGTGATGGAAAACTCACTACCTTCCAAGGCAGCCCATTCTACTTCTTCAGGAAATGGGGAAATTTTTATATTACACAGAATCTAATTCTTTCTCTCTGCAATTTCTATCCAGGAGTTCTTTATTTTTTAAAAATTCTAATTCCTTTTCTACTTGTCATCTCTTGCTTGACTCATGTGGAACCAAAACTCTATTCAGAATGATGTGAGGAGTGGGCCCAGCAGATTTGCATTTTTGTTCTTGTTACTGTTGTTCAATCATTTCAGGGTATCTAAACAGTCTAAAGTAATTTCTTTCTTAGCACCTGGAAAGTGCATCTGCTGCCCAGAGTCAGCACCTCTAACTGGCTAAGTAGCTCAACAGAGGTGCCTAGCATACAATTGACACTCTGGTGTAATGAATTCTCGAAACCAGCAGGGTAGCAGGTAGATAGAGGGCTAGCCCTGGAGTCAGGACCTGAGTTCAAATGTGGCCTCAGACACTTACTAGCTATGTGACCCTGAGCTAGTCACTTCACGCTATTTGCCTCAATTTCCTCATCTGTAAAATGAGCTGGAGAAAGAAATGGCAAACCACTGCAGCATCTTTGCCAAGGAAACTCCAAATGGAGCCATGACTGAAAAATGACTGAACAATGACAACAAAGCAACACAGGCCTTTAGTAGGGTTGTTTTTAGGTGCAAATCATCATTTCCCATGAGGGCTCTGTTCATTTTCTTTGCCCTATAAATAAACCTGTTCATTCTTTATCTTTATGAACCATGAGCTTGCAAGAAGAGTTGATGACAATCACCATAAATGGTATGAGACTGAAGTACCCAGATTTATCTGGCTGGAGGCAGTGAGTCAGACAAAAGTGAGAAATACCCCATAGAGAATCCAGGTCCTTTGTATCATGTGATAGCCTACAACGCAGGAATGACACACGTCAGGACAGCTGTCACTGTTAGAAATTTTTTTCTTTATATGGAACCTAAAGCTTCCCCCCACCCTGCAACTTTTACCCACTGAATTTCATTTTGTATCAAAAGGCCAAGTAGAACAAATCCGTTCCCTTTTCTTCATTCTTCTAACATTTAGTTAATAAGTTATAAAAATTATTCTTCCAACATTTAATAAATGTTGATTTGAATTAAACTGAAATGAATATAGCTATCATGCCCCCGATGATGACATGAGTTCCTCCTCCTGGTCACATTCCTCTGGACCCTCTTTAGTTTATATCTGTGCTTCCAGAATTGGCACCAGAAGTGAATATGGGGTGCCAGATGTTATCAGATCACAGGGATATTTCACTGCCTTACGATCCTCTCATTCTATAGAGATTCTGCTTCTGACAAAATTTGAATTGCAGTTAGTCCAAAATTCAGGCAAATACAGCTTTTAATTTCTAAGGGAAAAAAAACTAAAGACATCCATGCAAGCCATTTTCAAAAGGAGCTTCCTTTAATATGATGATAAGTATTGTTTACCTAAAGCCAAAAACCAGCATTATATGCAATGAGGATAAACTAGAGGCCTTTCCAATAAGATCAGGGGTAAAGTGAGGATGTCTACTGCTACCACTACTATTTGGTATAAAATGCTAGCTAAAAGATAATAAGAAATTGAAGAAATAAACATAGGCAAAAAGGAAATAAAACTCACTTTTGCAGATGATATGATGGTTTACTTATAGAACTCTAAAAAGTCAACCAAAATTTATTGAAACAACAACTTCAGCAACTTGTAAGATATAAAATAAATCTATA
This sequence comes from Dromiciops gliroides, assembly GCF_019393635.1. NCBI lineage: Eukaryota > Metazoa > Chordata > Mammalia > Microbiotheria > Microbiotheriidae > Dromiciops > Dromiciops gliroides. The sequence continues at coordinate 40,986,032 of NC_057861.1, read as the reverse complement.
GAAATCTGCAACATTTCTGAATATTAACAAGCTAACCAAGGAGGAAAAAGAGAGAAAGAGAAATTCATTTAAGATTACTACATAATGAAGTTATGGAAGTCTACCTGGCAAGACATATATATATATATATTATACACACACACACACACACACACACACACACATATATATATACACACACATATACATATATACACACATATATATATACATATATATATACATACATACATACATACATATAGGAACTCCATGAATTTAACTACTATTCTTTGTTGTTGTTTGTCCTTCGTTCTCAAAGGGGACCATGATATCGGGGTGATTTCATGACTTGCACTGAATTGGATTTAAGTGAGGGAGGGAGGTCATCAACTTTACTCTCTCTCCTGGAGAGCCAACTGGGTCCAGTGACAAGATATATATCAAGACGACTTGAGATGGCCCCAAATGTTTAAGGCAATTGGGGCTAAGTGACTTGTTCAGGGTCACACAGCTTGTAAGTGTCTGAGGTGAGATTTTAACTCAGGTCCTCCTGACTCCAGGGCCAGTGCTTCATACACTATGCCACCTAGCTGCCTTCACTATTCTTTATAGAAATAATGATAGACCTAGATACCTGGAGAAATGTATTAATTGTTCACAGGTAAACTGAACCAATATAATAAAAATGATAAAACTACTTAAATTAATTTATTTATTCCATGCCAAATAACCTATCAAATTATCATTTTATGGAACTAGAAAAAATAATTAAGTTTATCTAGAAGAATCAAAGGTCAAAAAAATCTCAATGGAAATAATGAGGCAAAGAGTAGGATAGAAGAAGGCCTAGCAGTATCAGATTTCAACTTTTACTATAAAGTAGTAATCAAAATAATTTGGTATTGGTTAAAAAATAAAGCAGTTAATCAGTGAAACAGATTAGCTACACAACACACAGATACAAATGAACAATAATAACCTAGTATTTGATCAATCCAAAGACCCCAGCTACTGGTATAAGAATTTACAAAACAACAAAAACTACTGGGAAAACTGGATAGCATTCTGGCAGAAATTAGGCATGGACCATCACCTCATACCATATACCTGATTTTGACATAAAGAGTGACATCATAAACAAATTATAGATGCAAAGAAGAGGTTGCTTTTCAAATATTTTGATATGGGAAGAATTTGTGACCAAATAAGGGATAGAGAGGATCACAGAAGATAAAATGGACAGTTTTTATTACTTAAAATTTAAAAGTTTTACACAAATAAAATCAATGAAACTAAAATTAAAATGGAATGAGGAAACAGGACAAAAATCTTTCCAGCAAAATTTTTTGATAAAAATCTCATTTACAAAGTATTTAAGAAATTGATGCTTATTTGTAAGAACAAGAGCAATTCCACAATTGATACATGGTCAAAGAAAATGAACACGCAATTTTTAGAGAAAGAAATCCAAGAATCAATAGCCATATTTTTTAAAGTTCCAAATTACTACTAATTATAGAAAGACAAATTAAAAGGACCTCTGAGCTTCTACCTCACACCCATCAGGTTGGCAAAATTGAAAAAAATAAAAATGACAAATATTAGAGGAGCTATGAGAAAAACAGGCACATCATTGTGCTATTTGTGGATCTATAAGTTGATACAGTCATTCTGGAAAGGAATTTCAAACTATTGCCCCAAAGCAATAAATTGACCCAGAAATACCACAACTGGACCAATAGTTCAGAGATCAAAGAAACAGTAAAATAACCTATATGTAAAGAAATATTTATAGCAACTCTTTTCATGGTGACAAAGAACTGGGAACTTAGGGATGGTCCGTCAACTGGGGAAAAGCTGAACAAATGATGGTGTATAAATTTAATTGAATACTATTGTGTTGTAAGAAATTTTGAAAGAGACAGACCAAGAGAAACCTAGGAATACTTGTTGTACAAACTGATGCACAATGAAGTGAGTAGCACTAGAACAGTTTCTATAATAACCACAATATTGTACAGGCAAAAACTTTGAAAGACAAGAACTTTGAATGACAAAAAGACTGACCATGATTCCAATGGCCCAGTCACACAGCATGCTACCCAACTTTTCACAAAGAGGTTGATAGACTCAGGCTTTAGAAGGAGACATATTTTTTGAACAGGACTAGTGTAGGAATGTATTGATGTGACTATGCACATTTGTTTCAAAGGTTTTCTTTCTTTTTATTCCAAGGAGTGGGTGGAGGTAGAAGAGAGACAAACTAAATATTTTATCAATTAAAAATTTTCAAGCTACTGTTATTCAGTATGTGAATGAATTAGGAAGGATTAAAGTCTATTTCCCTCAACTAGACATGGGTTAAAAATATAAGATCAAAAGTAGTTTGAAAAATTGTATTTTGATGAACATCGAGCCTTAGAAAGAATAGTTCTAGGAGTCCAATAAACACGTCCCTGCACCCAAGCCAACTTCCCCCTCTCGAAATAGTCAAGGGGAAAAAAATTTAAAGGTCACATTTTATTTCATTTATGCAAAATGCTCCTTTCTTTCCTTTCTCCTAGCAGATGCACAGGGGATGTCAGATCTCATTTGCAAAGTCACCTTGGGACAATGTTTCAAGCACATCTTCCCAAATTTGTCTGGGAATCCTTTATCGTCTCTGCTTAATCTTAATAGCTTAGCCTAATAAGGCAGTCTGCTCAAAGAGAAAGGCCACTCCGTTCCTTGGTTCCTTGGGTCCCACCAGGCCTGACTACCAAAGAAGAATCATTAATGGGGGAGGGGAGAGAGTAAATACAAATAAAAACCAACATTGCATTTTAAGATTCATAAAGGAAGAAAGATTTGCCTGTAGTTGGGAACCTCTGCTTATACCTTGAACACCAGCATGGTGTCCTAAATCACAAAGAGGTTTAAGCGATCTCTAAGGCAGGGAGATACAATAGGAAAAGGACCAGAGAATTGAGGTTCCAGTCCCAGATTCATCCTTTACTAGCTTTTGGACCTTGAGCAAGTCACTTTCTCTGAGCCTCAGTTTCTTTATTTATAAGATCAATGGGTTGGATGAGATGGTCTCTGAGGTCCCTTCCTGACTCCAAGGCCAGTGTTTCTCGACAACACCATTCTACAGAGAGCCCGAACCTGATGTCAGAAAAACTTAGGTTCTAACCCTGACCCCATATACTACCTACAGGACCATGATCCAGGTCACTAAATGTTTCTGAACCTCTGTTTCCTCTCTTGTAAAATGGACATAATAAAAACCCTGGTACCTGACTCACAAGGCTTTCATGGGGCTCAAATGAGCTAATGTGGACAAAGTTCTTTGCAAACAGTACGGTGCTATATAAATGTTATTCATTGGTGTTGCCATCCTCCATTATTATTGCTATTGTGATCTACAGAGCCCCTTCCTGCTCTAAATCTATGACTCAAAACATATGATACTCCACTTGCCTATTGTTGACCCAGTGGCCCATACAGATCCAAATACAAGATCAATCGATCAATCAAAAGGAATTTATTAAGATCCCACTAAGGGATTTCAGAGTACAAAGATAAGGTTGGGTTTTTCTCCAAAATTTAATTATAAAGTTGTGATGTGAACCTGAATGGGAACAAGATATAGAATGATATAGATATAGTGGTATTTTAGTAATATAGAGATTCCCTAGCAAGGAAACTCACTGTACCAAAGTAAGGCAGCACCTTCTCAGCAACTTAGATTCCTAAAAGGTAAGTGATCTGGCCACATTCACATAGTCCCTATGTATCAGAGGCAGGATTTGAACCCAGATCTTCTTGGCTCCGAGACTAGTTTGTTATTTACTATCATATGTTGCCTATTGGCAGGAATCTATCGGAGTAAAATTGTCCTGGAAGTCCTCTTTGAGTCTGTTGGACGCTGGGAATGGGTACAACAAGCATGGAGTTCAGGGCTTTCGGGTAGAAATGATTAACCCAGCCCACAGTCCCAGCAATAGGCCATTTCTGTTAAAAAAAAAAAGTCATCTTATCTTTCCCCCTCCTCTCTAAAATCTCTCTCCATCCTAGCATGTCTCATCCATAAAAGGACACAGAATTACCAAAAAAGAAAAAATACTGCTTTTTTGTTATGTTAGACTATAAGCTTCTTTTTTAAATAGTATTTTATTTTTTTTCCCATTACATATAAAGCCAATTCTTAACATTCATTTAGAAAAAAATGAGTTACAAATTTTCTCCCTCCCTCTCTCCCCTCCTCCCCCATAAAACAGTAAGCTCTTTGAAATAGGTTATTATGGGCGATCGTGTAAAGCATATTTCCGTATTAGACTCTAAAGCTTCTTGAGGGTAGGGTTGGTGTGTGATCTGAGCTTTGTACCTCTCCCAGTTCCCAGATCAGGGTCTGACAGATGCTGAATAACTGGGTGCTGTGTTATTCTTAAGACAATATTCCATCTCCTTTCATGGTGCCCGTGTACAGGCTGTACCTCATGCCTTGGGAACGCCCTTACCCACACCTCATAGAACCCTTACTGGCCTTCAAAGTGCAACTCGAGACTCCCTATCCAGGAGGCTTTTCCTTTCCCTCTCCCTCTCTCCATCTGTCTGCCCATCCATCCTTCCCTCTCCCTCTCTGTCTCTGTCTCTGTCTCGTCTCTTTCTCTCTCTCTCGGTCTCTCTCTGTCTCTCTCTGTCTCTCTCTGTCTCTCTCTGTCTCTCTCTCTCTCTCCCCTCCTCTCTGCTCTCTGTATCTCTGTCTGTCTGTCTCTCCTCCTCTCTGCTCTGTCTCTGTCTGTCTCTCTGTCTGTCTGTCTGTCTGTCTCTCTCACTCACACACACACACACACACACACACACACACACACACACACACACGTGCATTTACTAGTGTTTGCTCTGTCCCAGGCACAGTGCTAAATGCTTTTCATGCTAAGATATCAGCTCTAAGACCTAATAAGTTATTTTGTGCAAGAGGACATGTTATCTCCTGGGATAGAAGCTAAGCTGCTCAGGGCCAGGGTGCATTCCTTTGTCTTTGCGATCCCAGAACCCAGCACAATGCCTGACAAATACAGAGTACATGCTTAACAAATGTTTACTGACTCATGTAAAATATCCTTCCTCAGAATCCTTCAAAGTCAGAGCAATTCCCATCTCTACTGGTTGGGTTTAGAGATTTTCTCACTTGGAAACAAAGAAAGAACTGAGACAGTTTCTGGGAACTTTATCCAGCCATCTGACTCCACACTTTGATGATTAATCTAAGAGGGGAAAATCAGTTCTAACCACAAACCCAAGGTGTGTGTGTGTGTGTGTGTGGTCAGATGGGTGGGGAAGGTCAAAACAACTGAATGGGGTCTCAAGGGTGGTAGATCCCACCCAGAAAATGAGTGAGACTCCCTCATTCTCCTCTCTTTAACAGAAGCAGTGCAGTGACATAGAAAGGGCTCTGGATTCTGACCTTAATTAAGAGATTCCAAAGGTTTTTAATCATCCTTTCATTCTGCATTCTTTGTGGAAAGAGCATTGACCTGGAAGTCAGAAGGCCTAGCTTCTGGTCCTAGCTGTCAATGACTTATTGGTTGACTTGGCAAGCCAGGTAATTGTCAGGGCCTTTAGCTTCCTCATCTCACTTAACCCTGCTTGCCTCAGTTTCCTCATCTGTAAAATGAGCTGGAGAAGGAAATGGCAAACTGCTCCAGTATCTTTGCCAGAAAACCCCAAATGGGTCATATATAAGCATATATATATATATATATGTATGTATGTATGTATGTATGTATGTATGTGTGTATATATGTGTGTGTGTATATATATGTGTGTGTGTGTGTATATATATATATATATATGTATGTTGTTGTTCAGTCATTTTTCAATCATTTCTGACTCTTCAATACCCCATTTGGGGGTTTTTGGCAAAGATACTGGAGCAGTTTGCCGCTTCCCTCTCCAGCTCATTTTACAGATGAGGAAACTGAGGCAAACAAGGTTAAATGACTTGCCCACGGTCATACATTTAGTAAATGTCCGAGGCTAGATTTGACTTCAAGAAGAGCCCCGTGCCTTATCTGCTGCACCACTTAGCTACCTAATATATACATGTATGTACAGGGTGGGCCTAAAGTCATGAAGGGGTCTGATGTTTTAATAACTTTTTGAAAAATATTTTTATTCAGTTATTTATAAGATTTGATTTCTCACATGTAATGTAAATTCATTTCACATATGTACTATATATGATGCTATAGTATGGTAAATTTAAAATAAAGTAGTTATTAAAATATTCATGACTTTTGGCCCACCCAGAGATAGACAGATAGATAGATAAATGGATGGATGGATGGATGGATGGTTAGATGGATAAATGAAGAGATGGCTAGATGATGGATGGATGGATAGATAGATATAGACATGCATGATTAGATATATATGTATGTTTGTGTATTTCTATGTTGCATTGCTATAATACATGACAAGCTCCTTGAGAGCAGAGACTATTGTTTTTTTGTTTTGTCTTTGTATCCCTAGTCCCTAAAACAGTGCCTAACATATAGTGGTTAGTTTGTTCTCAGGAGGCAATCAGGGTTTGGTGACTTGCCCAGGGTCATACAGCTAGTAAGTATCAAGAGTCTGAGACAAGGAGGGGACAGACAGTAGCCAATCCCTTTTGAAGAAGGATAGGGTGATGGGGCAGCTAGGTGGCACAGTGGATAGAGCACCGGCCCTGGAGTCAGGAGTACCTGAGTTGAAATCCGGCCTCAGACACTTAACACTTACTAGCTGTGTGAACCTGGGCAAGTCACTTAACCCCAACTGCCTCACTAAAAAAAAAAAAAAAAAGAAGGATAGTGAAAGAAGATAGATAATAGATTACATATCATGGGGAAGGGAATAGGATGGAGAGAAACAGTTAACAACGGTAATCATGAAAAAGAGAAAAGGGGGAAAATTGTACAAAAAATATTTATAGCAACTCTGTGGTGGCTAAGAATTGGGAATCAAGGGAATGTTCATCAATTGAGGAATGAATGAAGAAGCTGTGGTATATGATTGTAGTGGAATGGTATTGTGCTATAGGAAATGACAAACAGGATGATCCCAGAAAAACCTGTACTCATATGAACTGATGTATAGTGAAGTGAGTAGAACTGGGAGGATATTGTGCATAGTGACAGCAGTATTGTTCAATGAGCAATTGTGAATGACTTAACTACTCTCAGCAATACAATGATCCAAGACAATCCCAAGGGACTAATGATGAAGCAGCCTATCCACTCCCATAGGAAGAACTGATAAAAAGAGCACTTGTGCATTATACATATATAACCTATATCAGATTGGTTGCTGTCTTGTAAAGGGGGGAAGAAAGGGAGGGAGGGAGAAAAATTTGGAACTCTAAATCTTATGAAAATGAACGTTGAAAACTACCCTTACGTGTAACTAGAAAAAAATAAAATAAATCTTTGTTGCTAAATCACTCACTCACTCACTCACTCACTCACTCAATCAATCAATCAATGAACAGATGAATGACTAACTAACTAAATGAATGAATGAATGAATGAATAACTAAATAAATGAATGAATGAATAATAGATAGATAAGTTTAAATTTTTAAAAAAAGAGACTGAGGCAAAATTTGAACTCAGGTTCTCCTGACTCCAGGGATGGTGCACCACCTAGCTGCCCCTATGGTAGTTGCTTAACAGATTCTGGTTGCAATTGAATGAAATGGATATAGTACCTTAGGCCTGAATGTACTTTGAAAAAATTTTAAAAGGGGGGAGGGGGGATTAAACTGTCATTTTATTGGTATAGGGGAAAATTCCCAGAGAGGAAATTCTCTACCAATGCAAATAGACATCTGATTTTCAATTTATACTGTTGGCTAATTGCCTATAACATAAGTAAAATGACTAACCCAGGATCACACATGTGTCAGAAAGTCAGAAAATATGGGTCAGAAATGAGACTTGAACACAAATCTAAGTAAACACTCAGTCATCTTGTATTTGCTGCCACAAAAGTTCTACATGAAGAGAAAGAGAGAGAGAGAGAGATTGCACACCACTTGGAGTCCAGAGATCCAGTGTTTAAACCCTTATTCTGACACTTATTGGTTTGTCTTTGGGCAATTTACCTAAATTCTATGAGCTTCGCTTTCCTCTTTGAAAACGATAATATGTCCTACAAATATAAGCTATTATTATTGTCCTAGAAAGACCAGGGTAAGTCCTTCTTTGTCTCTGTTTTATTTAGGTTTGCTCTTTAACAACACGGCCAAATCCATCAATGCTTTTGACACTGAACAAAGCTTCAGGCTGCGTCACATGTACTTATGCATAGTCACAGTATTTTTATCACAGGGGGGTGTTGCATTGCCATAGGAAATAAAGGTGAGTCACCCGCTGTACCGACATTTTATGCAGAAATGTGGGAGGTGAGAATAACCCATCCAAATCCCAAATGCCTGGAAAGATGGAGGTGAGCCATGCCCACACAGACAACAAGCACTGTGGGATATGGGAGCTGATAGACCCTTGAAAGATTTTTATCAAGGGAGGAGGAAGCAATCCATCTCCTGTACTCAACATCCTCCTGAGTGCTCAGATTAAATAGCCAATGTGTCACATACTTTGCCGCACCATATACCCTAATACATCTGTGGTCTCATTAATGTGGGTGTTTCTTCCAACAATACAACCCAATTGTCTGCCTATCTTGTGTCATTTTCACCGAGGCCCTTCACAAACTCACCATAGGTCATTCACTTAACATGCTAAGGGTTGGGATGCCCCTAGACTACAAAGGCCATCAATTATACCTCCCTCCATCTTTTTCAGGTCAGACATTTCTCTGATGATTTCCTTCATTATCTACCACTTGTGCATAATGACACATTTCTCATATGCCTCAGACTGCTTATGAACCTCTTCATTGCCACTTGGGTGATCCACAATTTTGGAGGATCGTATAGGTGTATGACTTGTAACCATATGGTTTCATGGGAAGAATATTGAGGTTAAAACAATGAGCCTAGAGGCCGCTAGGTGGCGCAGTGGAGAAAGCATTGGCCCTGGATTCAGGAGGACCTGAGTTCAAATCCAGTCTCAGACACTTGACACTTACTAGCTGTGTGACCCTGGGCAAGTCACTTAACCCTCATTACCCTGCATTTAAAAAAAAAAAAAAAGAAATGTAAGCTCCTTGAGGACAGGGAGTATCTTTCTTTCTCCCTCTATTTGTATCCCAGAGCTTAGCACAGTGTCTGGCACATCACATGTGTTTAATAGACTTGTGGACTGACTAACATCACAACCAAAGAAGAGAAGTATAGTTAGTGCAGAGGATAATATAACTGACTCATTCACAGAACCTGAATTGAAAACCATTTTGATTGATTGAGTTACTCAAGCAATCATCAAATATGCAAACTAGGTGTGAACCATTTCTAGGCAACTCTACTGAATCCATGAATCAAAGGAATGAACGGGGTGTGAACAGTGAAATGCTTCAAGCCATTGTATGAAATAGCATGAGGAAATGTATCTGGATTGTCTGAGAGAATTAGATAGACTCTGGGACCTATGTATATGAGGGATGGAAATTCCATCAGGAACATTGCAACTACTGCTTCTAGAGTTTAGCTTTGGGAGGGTTTGAGGATCCACATCTGTGACCATAAGCAGAAAGTAGAAAGAGGCAAAAGGGGAAAGGGGGAATGCACCTAGAAGAACTGTCACAGACTCCTTCTTTCCCCTCTCATTGACCAGGGTTTGCACTTTCAAAAATCACTTTGTTAGGGGGCAGCTAGGTGGCGCAGTGGATAGAGCACCGGCCCTGGAGTCGGGAGTACCTGAGTTCAAATCCGGCCTCAGACACTTAACACTTACTAGCTGTGTGACCCTGGGCAAGTCACTTAACCCCAATTGCCTCACTAAAAAAAAAAAAAAATCACTTTGTTAGCAGTGTGGAGGATGGGTTTGAGTAGGAGGACAATTGAGGCAGGAAGAACAAAAAGGTAATTATTGCAGTAGTTCAAGTGAGAGCTCCTGAGGACCTGAACTAGGGAGATGGTTGTGTAAGTGAAGAGATGGATGTCTATGGGAGGGATGTGGTGGAAACTGAAATAAGATTTGGAGTCTGACAGGATATCTGGGGGAAAATGAAAATTAGAAATCACATATGGGTCTAGGAACCTGGATGATTGGAAAAATAGGGCCTCTACCAACTATAATAAAGGAGTCTGGAAGTGGTGTGGGCTTGTGAGCAAAGCTAATGAGTTTTGCTCTAGACATGCTGAGTTTGAGATGCCTCCGGGACAACCAGTTTGAATAGTCCAATAGGCAATTGGCAATGCAAGAGTGGAGCTCAGGAGAGAAATTAGGGCTAAATATATATTGATCTGGGAAACATATGCTGAGATAATCATTATATCCATGGGAACTGATGAAGTCATCAGGAGAGATGAAGGTCCAGGGCGGAGCCTTGGGGGTACATCCACAGTTAGCATGCCTGGTACAGAACCATGCCTGGTTCATCAAACCAGGCAAAGAGATTGAAGAGTACATGGACACCTAGAAGGAAACCTCAGAGAAAGCAGTGTTGGAAAATCCCAGAGAGGAGTTTCTGCTAATGGTAACACACTGAAGCCTATGCATAAACACCTTTCATGCTCCATTCTGTTGCCTTTTGGGTCACCTCCAATGTTTAATTCTCTGAGATCAAAAGGCAGAACAGTTAAGAAGGTCAAATGACACACAGAGGCCAAGGAGCAAGGATAGAGAAGAATCCATGAGATACAGTGGCTAGGAGAGAGCTGGTAAATTGGGAAAGAGCAGTTTCAGTTGAGTGATGAGGTCAAAAGCCAGAGAGCAAAGGAGAGCGAGAAGAGAGGATGAAGTACTAACTGTAGATGGCTTCCCCGCCCCCCAAGGAGTTTGGCTTTTTTATAAGGGAAAAAAGATGTAGAATCATAATTAATGGAAGTGATGGGAGTTAATGAGACTTTTCCTGAGGATACTGTGGACTTGGGCATGTGAAAAAGGAGGAAGAGAAGAAGAAGAGGAAGAGGAAGAGGAGGAGGAGAAGAAGAAGAAGAATTATTTACATAATGTTTTAAGTTTTGCAAAGTACTTTACATATATTATCTCTATTCATCCTCCCAACAATCTTGTGAGGTACATGCTATTATTATCCCCATCTTGCACATCAGGAAACTGAGGAAGAGGTTAAGTGACTTGTCCAGGATCGCACATTAAGTAGGCAGTAAGGAGAGGAAAGTTGATAGAGAATGATAATTAGAGAAACTGCAGATGAAAGTGAGGGCCATCAGATAATGAGATAAAGGGTTCATATTGGGGTCGGCCTTAGTACCAACAAGAGCCACCTCCTCTTCAGAGATAATGATAATCATCATCGTTATTCCTCATTTTATTATTGTTATATCTCCCATGTCTATAGTGCTTTGACATTTGCTAAGTACTTTACAAATATGATCTCATCTTCTCTTCTCAACAACCCTGGGATGTGGGTGCTATGATTTTCCTTATTTTGAAGTTCAGGAAACTGGGACAAACAGAGAGATGTTAATAAATTTGCCCAGGATCAGAGTTCTCCCAGCCCTGACGTTCTCTGTTGTAAGGCCCCTCCCGGTTCTGACATTTTCTGTTCTAAGGGTCCTCCCAGCTATGATGTTCCCGGCTCTAAGACCCCACCAGGGAACTGACATCCTCTGAGGTCAAAGACCAGACTTTTGCCTTTCTTTGTATGCCCAGTGCTTAGCTTAACAAATGCTTATTGACTTACATCATCTTCCAAGGCCAACAAATAATACCCAGAGGGCCCTTCCAGCTCTAAATTCTCTAAAATGCAAATAGGTGGCTGTTCATTGCTGGGAGGGCCAGCTTTCTCTGGCCTTCACCCCCAGGGCATCCCTGCCAGCCCCAGGAGCTCTCCAGTAAGCCTGCTCCTGCCTGCTGCCTCTGCCTCCCACTGTGACTATCTCCACGTTTCTCTCCTGCAGGATTAAGACGTCCCTCTCAGCAAGGAAGCTGGTTCTCATTTGCACACATTGATTTTTAATGGCTCACTATTAGGAAAAGCCAGAAGTCAAAGAATGATGAAAAGGCAATTGATTTTGCAAGGGGGATAATTTGGTTTTTATATTTAGCTGACGTGACAGCCCATTCCTGAGTTTGCTCCAGGAACACTATGGGGTATTGATTGTAACTCTGGGAGTCTGGTACCAAGCGGGCTTGATCATAGGATCACAGATCCAGGGCTAGAAGGGACCTTAGAGGTCATTGAATCCAATCCCCTTGTTTTGCATATAAGGAAGCTGAGACCCAGGGAGGTTGTGATTTACCCAGGGTCTCACAAAGTCGGAAGGAGGGAGGAAGGAAATATTCATCAAGTGCCGGGCAGTTCCTGCTCTCCATCAATGTCCCATCAGTAACTACTTTCACTTCAGCTCTCCTACTTGCTATCTATTTGACCTTGGGCAAGGCTCCTTTTTTTCTCCAGCTTCAGTTTCCTCATTTTTTAATATTTTTATTTTTTTGCGGGACAATGAGGGTTAAGTGACTCACCCAGGATCACACAGCTAGTTAAGTGTCAAATGTCTGAGATTAGATTTGAACTCAGGTCCTCCTGAATCCAGGGCTGATGCTTTATTTACTGCGCCACCTAGCTGCCCCCCTCAGTTTTCTCATCTTACTCACATTTGTCCATATTTGTTTGCATGTTGTCTCACGCATTAGACTGTAAGCTTCTCTAGGGCAGGGTCTATCTTTTGCCTTTCTTCATATCCCCATTGCTTAGCACAGTGCCTGGCACATAGTAGGCACTTGATAAATGTTTGTTGACTTGATTTGATAAATGATCCCAAATCCATTGGTGTATTAGAAAACATGTGGAAAGAGTGTTTTTCAATGTGCAAAATAATTGCTCAGTACTTTACAAAGATTAACTCTTTTAATACTGGCAATAAATGGGCACTGTTTTTATCTGCATTTTCCAGACAAAGGTTAAATGACTTGCCCAGGATCACACAACTAGTAAGCATCAGAGGCTGTATTTGAATTCAGGTGTTCCCAACTCCAGGCCCAGTGCTGTATCCAATACCTCACCTAGCTGACTATTGGGGTGGGATTCCAACCCAAGTCCTCTAACTCCAGCATTAGTGTTCCTCCCCTCTACCATACTGTCTACTGGGGTAAGAATTGACTCATGGAAAGATATTCTATAATGATGCTGAAACTAGCAGGGAAGAGGCAGCCTGCACAAGGGATGGGCTGGCATTTGACAGCTTCCTCATTACAGAAATCTGAGTATTACAAATGTACCCCAAGCCTCCCAGGAATCTGAGTGACATGTATGAAGACTTAGCTCACCTGCAGGTGATACAGGTGCAGTTAGGGGAGGCAGAGATGTTGGCATGGAAGGAAATTGAGAAAAATGGTGATTCTACCAACCAGTGGTAATTATCCGTGGGTAGAGAACATGGGAGTCATTCATCTAGATGGGAGAGAAGTCCGCCAAGGCCTGAGGTACAGTAACAAGGCTGGGAAGGTTAGATCAGACTTCCCTTTTATTTTCTTTTGTTTGAGCCATGTAAGGAGACTCCGAGGTGGTCATTTAGAAAGAGAGCTGCCTCTTGTTTATTTCTTGCTGCCTTGTTTTTCTCATTTGGATTGTGGCCTAGCCTCTCCCAGTGGTGCCCAAAGCAAATTTCCTAGAGCATCCACTTGGATGGGCAGAAAAGGGTTACTTTTGGACACACCCATCCCTTGAAATTTAACTACCGTCTTTCCACCATGACTATTTCTGTTCCACAGGTGCCTTCCACGTCATCATACAAAGAAGCAGTAAAATTCTGGGATGGACCCAAGTTACTCACTACTCCTAAAACCCATCTTTTTTTTTTTTAATCACTATTTTCCTTGTAAAAGCGGACAGTGTGGTCTAGTGGATAGAGAACCAACCTCAGAGTCAGGAAGACCTGAATTCAGATCCCACTTCTGACATACACTGGTTATATGGCCATGGGAAAGTCTCTTGGCCTCTGAATTCTGTAATCAACTAATGCTCTAAGTTGAAGAGGTGACCCCCTGCATTGGCAGAGGGAATTTCCTCACCTGGGAGTGATATGCTATTCCCCTTACATGCCCTGTGATCAATCACCTTTCTGCCTTTGCTCATCCGTTGGCCTGAAATGCCATTAATTTCCCTCTTTCCTTTTTTAGTCTTTTGAATTCCCACCCAGCCTTTATAGAGCAACTCAAATGCCAACTCTTCCAGGAAGCCTTGCCTGCTACTCCTTCCTCTTCCCATCCCTGTCCCATCAGTAACTACCTTCATTCCAGCTCTTCTCCTTGCTACCCACCTGACCTTGGGCATTACTTCTGTGGGCCTCAGTTTCCTCATCTGACTCGTGTGTACACGTAGTCGTTTGTATGTTGTCTCCCCCATTAGATTGTGAGCTCCTTGAGGGCAGGCCTTTCCCTTTCTTTTGCATGCCCAGTGCTTAGCACAGTGCCTGGACCAGGAAGTGCTTAATAAATGCATGTTGGGGGGAAAAAGCAATAATTAAATAAACAAACAATTAGATTAGTTAATTAATTAATTGATGGGGAGATGAATGAGTAAATAAATGAGTAAATAAATAAATAAATGTTTGGGGACTTGGGGACAAGTTATCTCAAATCCATTGATGGCTGGGATGTATAATTTGTATTTTTACATCCATTATCTTGCCTAATGCTAATGAAAAATTTAAAACCAAACCAAACCTATATGGTAGGCAAAAGCAGTGTTATTATTCCACTGTTAGAGATTGTAATGCTTAAGTTCAAAGATGTGACATGCTTCCAATAACAAGATTAATAAGTAGCAGGACTGGGACTTAGACCCCCTCATCCTCAAAGTCATCATCTTTGATTCTATACTAGATATCCTTAGTTTTGTGACCTTAGACAGATCATTTCATTTCTCTCTGCTTCAGTTTCCCCAACAGCAAAATGTTGTTGTTGTTTCAGTAGTGTCCTATTCTTTGTGACCCCATTTGGGGTTTTCTTGGCAGAGATACCAAAGTGGTTTGGCCATTTCCTGCTCCAGCTCATGTTATAGATGAGAAAACTGAGGCAAACAGGGTTAAGTGACTTGCCCAGGGTCACATAGCTAGTAAGTGTATAAGGCTGGATTTGAACTCACAAAGATAAGTCTTTGTAATTTCAAGCTCAGTGCTCTATGCACTATGGTGCCATCTAGCTGCCCCAACTGTAAAATATGGGTTAATAATAACCCCTATCAAAAAAAATAATAATAACCCCTATCTCCCAAGGTTCTTCTGAGGATCAAAGAACAGTTTCAGATTGCAAGGCAGAGTTACTGGACCTATGGTTTTATAAGTACAAGAAATTCCTGGGTGAGAAAACACCCTCTTCCAACACAACTTCCTCTAATACTTAGAGTCTTGGAAAGTTGTCTGGAACAATGAGAAGTTAAGTGATAGTTATCCATGGTCATGTAGCCCATGTGCATCAGAGGAAGGAAGGTCCAGAACACAGGTCTTCTGGGCTTCAGAACTGGCTCTCTATCCAGGTTGAATATAAGTTCTCTGACTCCAGGTCTCATAGTTCTTTACATCTATACCAATGTCTACACCTACACACATACTTACAACTACATCTATGCCTACATCTATACCTATACCTATGCCTATATTTACATCTACACCTACAACTACAATTATACCCACACCTGTAACTATACCTACATCTACACCTACATAATTAAACTATTCTGAATGTTAAGACTTTTAAATCATAAAAGTATTTTATTATTTTCCAGTTACATGTAAAAATAGTTTTCAACATTTGCTTTCATAAGATTTTTAGTTCCAAATTTTTCTTCCTCCCTCCCTTCCCTCCCCCCTCCCCAAGAGAGAAAGCAATCTGATATAGGTTATATATGCACAATCACATTAAACATATTTCTGCATTAGTCATGTTGTGAAAAAAGAATCAGAACAAAAGAGAAAAACCTCAAAAAATAAAAAATAAAAGTAGAAATAGTATGGTTCAATCTGCATTCAGAATCCAGTTCTTTTTTTCTGGATGTGGAGAACATTTTCTATCATGGGTTCTTTGGAATTGTCTTGGATCGCAATAGCACGGCTGAGAAGAGTTAAGTCTATCACAGTTGATCATCATACAATGTTGCTGTTACTGTGTACAATGTTCTCCTGGTTCTGCTCACATCACTCAGCATCAGAACACTGAAGTCTTTCCAGGTTTTTCTTTGCATGTTCATATTTATCCTAGAATCTTTAACTAGAAGGGGACCTTAGAGACCATGGAGTGCAACTCCCTCATGGTAGTGTGGCAAGAGGCTGGCCCAAGCCCAGGAAGAGCTGGGTTCAAGTCCTTCCTCTGACACAGATAGGGCAACCTATCAGTGCTAGAAGAAGCTCTCCACATCTGTAAGTTGTAGAGGAGATGCTGACCTGAATCAGTAGCAGAAATTTTCTCACCTGGGAGTTCCCTATACCAGTGAAATCACAGTTGCAGTTTCTAGCCCACACAGGCAACAAGTCAGGTTTTGAACCCAGGTCTTTCAGTTTTAAAGCTAGTGCCATTCCCATTATACCATAATGGCTTGCCCCATCTCAAATCTCACTGGAATTTTTTTTTTGGGGGGGGGGTTGAGATCTACATTGGAATGACACTGAAAAATTACAAACAAGACACCCCATCTCTAAGCTACAGGCATTTTCTCTAGATGTCCCCTACGCCCGTCCTCCTCTGCTCTGACTAAATCCCACCTAAAATCCCACTTTCTACAAGAAGTCTTCCCCACCCCCTCTTAAGTTTTGTATATTCTCTTTCTTAATTATTAACTATTCTGTCTATAATTTGCTCTGTATATATTTGTTTGCATGTTGTCTCTCAATAGATTGTAAGCTCCTTGAGGGCAGGGACTATCTTTTTCCTCTTTTCGCATCTCCAGTACTTAATACATCTCCTGGGACATAGGAACTTAATAAATGTTTGTTGATTGACTGATTGAAAAACCAACCAATGGAATTAGAAGTCCTTGAAGAAAAACCCATCAGGTGTGACATCCTAACTCCAGGCTCAAGTGGCCTCCATTTTCTTATCCTTTAGCTCTTCCTGTTGTTTCAGAGAAATCATGGTTAAATTTTACAGGGAACACTAAGACATTCCCTTTACTGGCCTGCTCTGTGGTCTAGTTCAGAATCTATTTCTCAGTCTTTGTGGAGATGGGAATTTAACTCCAGGTTATGTTTCTTTGTCAGATAAATCTCTTCTGTGAAACATTATTAAGAGACACGTTTCAGGGAAATGTAGGGCCTGAGGTCCCTGGTTCATGTTTTCACAATTTCAATTCAGTATGTTAAAATCACAAGTCTAGGTAAGAGAAACAATACCCCAAGATGAGATTACTTGATGTTCAGGCAAAGAAAAGAGTGAAAAAAATCCAATGAAATATTTGAAGCTACATGGACATCTGGAATTAAAACAGCTTGCTTCAAAATTGAACATACAGTGTTTTCAAGTCTCCCTTCGCCTGAGGTAACGACAAGTCAACACATCAAGTCTTCAGTGGGAAATTTGCTAATAAAATGCTAGACCAGGATTCTCTTTAAGTTTCCTACACTTTGGCATCGAATAGCTGTTGCATCTGAAAAGAAACATACACAGAAGCAGAGTCTACTCTGGGAAAGGCACGGAGCAGAATAGCAAACATATCATCAGCTCTTTGTATGGGGCAGGGCCTCCAGCAGAGGAAGCGATAAGCTAGAAATGGAAGATGGGCTTGCATGTGGATTTATTCTAGTTGCATCCAAAGTCAAAAGAAACTGGGTGTACCTGCAGTGAGAAATGTATTTTGGATATACACACAGAGTTGTTCATCATCTTCTTAGTCCACCCTCCTTCCAAAGCTCCACTAAAATACTCTCAGGCCAATCTTTAGAATAAAAGAACTGCCATTCCATGTACAATCTAATCATTTTTCCTACTGATTACAGTTGTATCTGTGTATGAGTAGAAGCTAAAGTCACAGAAGAGCTCACTAAATAGCATTAAAAAAGGATCATTTCAGTCAGAAAAACAAGAACATCAACCTGGCCAGTCATAACTAGCTGTTTCCCACCAAAGTCCAGTGACCAAATAAAAGGAAATGGTTTTATTTATAGCATAAAGAACTTAAGCTAGATCACAAGCAGAACTTCTTCTTAACAATGGAATAATGGAAATGGTCAGACACTAATAGGTGAACGGAGACAGTGGTGTCACTTCCATCTTTGAACACCTTCAGAACCAAAGTTATCACAGCGAGGAAAGGTGTTACACAAACAAATCCAATGCAGCTAAATTTAAAAGGAAAACAAATTACTGGGAAATCTTTTTTCCATTTCTCTTGAAAATAGTGTCATTTCCAATATGTTTAAGGAATTGATTCAAACTCAAAAGAATAAGAGCCATTCCCCAGTTGATAAATGGTCAAAGGATATGAACAGTCTATTTTCCAAGGAAGAAATCTAAGCTATCAGTAACCATAAGAAAAAATCTCCAAATTGTTAATAATTAGAGAAATATAATTTAAAGCAATTATGAGATCCCACTTCACACCCATCAACTTGGCAAAAATGACAAAAACAAATGACAAATGTTAGAGTGGCTTCAGGAAAATTAGTATATTAATACACTATTGGCAGAACTATGAATTAGTACATTGTTGTTTGATCATTTCAGTGGCATCTAACTCTTTGTTAGATTTCTTTGGGGTTTTCTTGGCAGAGATACTGAAGTGATTTGCCATTTCCTTCTCTAGTTCATTTTACAGATGAAGAAACTGAGGCCAACAGGGTAAAGTGCCTTGCCCAGGATCACATGGCTAGTAAGTGTCTGAGACCAGATTTGAACTAAAGAAAATGAGTCTTCCTGACAACAGGCACAGCATTCCATCCACTGTGCCACCTAGTTGTCAGGTTGAATTGGTACAGCCATTCTGGAAAAGCAGTTTGGAACTTTGAGGTAAAAAAATTACCAAACTGAATACCCTTTGTCCCAGCAATAGCACTACTTGGTTATACTCTAAAGATCTCAAAGAAAGAGGAAAAGGTCTATATGCACAAAAATATTTATAGTAACAAAGGAAACTATAGGACTGCCTAAGAGTTTGAGAAATGTCTGAACAAATTTTGCTATATGAGTGTAATGGAATACTATTGTGCTGTAAGAAATGATGAAAAAGATGGTTTTAGAGAAACCTGAGAAGACTGCTATGAACCAATATTCATAGTGAAGTAAATAGAACCAATAGAACAATGTATAGTATAATATCAATACTGTGAAAACAAACAGTTTTGAAAGACTTAAGAATTCTGATCAACCATGATCAACCATGATTTGAGGACTATCCCTGAAGAATGCTACCTACCTCTTGACAGAAAGTTGACAGACTCATAATGCAGAAGGAGATGGGTAATTTTGGACATGGCCAATGTGGAAATTTGTTTTGCTTAACTATATTTCTCATAAGTGTTTTCTTTTTCTTTTCTTTTTTTAGTGGAGGGAAGGATATGGGAGAGAGGAAAACTAAATGCTTGACAACTGAAAAATAAATTTCCTTTTTACAAAGAGAATGACAGAAAATCAGAGGGACCCTTGAAGCAACTCAGATGGCCTATGAAAGTAGTCTCTATGTATAGAGGTCCCTCCATACAAGTACTAGGCAAGGCCAGAGTTAAGAGGATGAGAACATGAGTCTGTCCACTTGCCTGCTTGCCCATGGATTCCTTAGGAATGTCACATTTCAGCAAAGAGGAAAATGGAATGTGACTAGTCCCATCTGTAGGTAGGGAGGGGTGCAGATGACTGTCTGGGCTGCCAGAACTTCTTGCTCCCCTATCTCTTCCCTCACCCTATTGGCCCTGAGGTAATGAGGAAGGCCCTGATGCCAAATATGCTTTGGCTCTAAGCTCAGTGGGGAAGAGACAGCCTAGCAAGCAGCCCCAGGACAGTAGTCCCACGCAGCAGGAACAGACCCAATGTGTTGACAAGCCGTGTGATGGTGAACAGACCTACCATGGCTCTGGAAGGGCTTCCAACAGCCCAGGTGGTCAGGCACCACAGCAGGCCCTTCCTATTAGAAATATTTGCTCAATTAGTTCATATTTCCATTGACCTCCATCTGCAAAGCAGATCTATTATGGGAAACTCGGGTGGTTTGGGTTTTGTTATTGTTGTTGGTGTTGTCGTTTTCCTAATATCAAGACTATATCAAGCTCACTGGGAATTCTATCCATTTTTCC
The DNA here is from genome assembly GCF_019393635.1 of Dromiciops gliroides. Taxonomy (NCBI): domain Eukaryota; kingdom Metazoa; phylum Chordata; class Mammalia; order Microbiotheria; family Microbiotheriidae; genus Dromiciops; species Dromiciops gliroides. The sequence continues at coordinate 40,965,718 of NC_057861.1, read as the reverse complement.
CAGCCCTGCCCTCTTGAGCGAAGCCTACCTTCTTCTACAATATCCTAGGATCCCTAAGTCTTCTCTTCCGCAGACTCAAGATCTCTAATTCCTTCAATCTCTCCTTATATATAATATCCCCCTGCTTTGTTAATATCCTTCCCTGTTTATCAATGTAAAAGGCAGTGTAGCATCATAATTAGAATACTGGACTTGGAGTTAAAAATACCTAGGGTCAAATTTTGATTGAGACAATTACTAGCTATGTGATCCTAGAAAAGTCACTTAACCTTGCTCTTCCTCAGTTTCCTCATCTCAGTCAGGACAAGAAAGTATTTGCCTCACACAAAGTTGTTATGGTCAGATGAGATCATGTATGTAAGCATCCCACTATAACCCCATTGCCAAATGGATGGATGGATAGATAGGTAGATAGATAGATGGACAGATGATATATAGATGATAGATGTGTGTACATTTTTATATGTGTATATATGCATATATAAAAGTATATGTGTGTATATATGTCTATGCATATATATGTATATGTGTGTGTGTGTGTGTGTGTGTGTGTGTGTATACTTTAATTCTTAAAATGTGGCACCTAGAGCTGAACAGAAGACTATTTAGATGTGGTCTGACCAGGGTAGAGATTGGTGGGACTATGAATTCTCATCTTCTAGACTCTCTGCCTCCCTTAATGCACTAAGATCTGCCAGGTCTTTTTCAAACAGACTACATTCTAGGCATTCCTGATGCCACCTGGTATCTGTGAAATTGATTGTTTAAACCCATATAAGACTTTACATTTGTCCTTGTGAAAAGTCATCTTATTATATGAAAACTGATTGACTGCCAAGTACCTATCAACAAAAAACTCAGAGAGAGGCATCCATCCCTTGCTACCTTTTTGATGTTCCAAACAAGGACATTGCCAAGATTACTGAAAGACCAAAAAAGATTTAAAAAAAGATAACTAAAAGACCTAGAGGGGTCTGGTCCTTTTAAATCCTCATTGCACATTCATTTGCCTTAATCATGATCCTGAATATTCCAGCAAATAGACTTTATAACCAAGATTGTTTTTAGTCAGAGTTACATGGGAACTATTTCCCTCTTCTTGTTTCCATAACCCCTTCTTTCTTAAAATAAAGGAAGAAAACTCACTAGATTGGTTTACATCATCTTCCAGATCTGGAGGCAAGAAAAGTGAAACAGATATTGGCACAATACAAGCTTTGTGACCACAATAGGCCATCCCTTTGAGTTCTAAAAGAATACCTGCCTTGATGGGACAAGTCAACCATTGCTTGCTGGCTCCCTAATCTACAGGGAGTAGGTGGGATCACCAGGCAGCGAGAGGCATACAGTGTAAATGATGACAGAATTCCATAAGCCTCCCATCTCCAAAACCTCCCTTAATGCTTTTTTTTAGAAGTCGTGAAAATTGGCTCAACATAAAAATCACATAGACACCTTCAGCACAAAAGAGAAAATTTGCACAAGCTGTGCCTTCTCATCAATGCCTCCATAAAATTGCATCTGAAACCATCTCTAAAAAACTTAAAAAAAAATTGTTGCTGAGACATCGTTCAGTCCTTACTCTGTGATCTATGACCCCATTTGGGGTTTTCTTGGCAAAGATACTGGAGTGGTTTGCCATTTCCTTCTCCAGCTCATTTTATACATGAGGAAACTGAGGCAAACAGGGTGAAGTGACTTGGCCAGAGTCATACAACTAGTAAGTGTCTGAGGTCAGATTTGAACTCATGAAGATATGTCTTCCTAATTCCAGGTCTGGCACTCTATCCACTCACTGTACCACCTAGCTGCCCTCCAGCCCTTTTTAAATAATTTTTAATAGATTTTCAATTTGGCTCTCAAGCTTTTTCTTTCAGAAATCTCCCATAGCACCCACATTATGCTTTCCCTTCTGTTTGTTCTCCTTGACTTTTTATCTCACCAAGTTCTGCACAATCCCACAAGCCCCTGTCCATTAATATTTGTAAAGTGCTCAGAAATTTGCAAGTGAAATATTTACTCAGCGCTCCTCAGAGTGAAGCCACTCTGCAGAAGTCAGAGTGTTTGGGGTGTTAAATCTTACTGAAAACAGAAAGAGAGCTCAATCATTTGCCAACTCCTACAAAGGGCCTTTCCTGATCCCCCTCCCAACCCCCAGTTATTAGAACTTCCTGAGACCCAGAAATTACATTGCATGTATTTTAGATTCACTTATCTTTATGTGTGTTTCTCCCCACCTCCCCTGCTTGAATGGAAGCTCTCTGACAGATTGGACCATTCAGTTTATCTCTCTATCCTCAGCGCCGGTAAATACTAGGTGCTAAATAAATGCTTATCAGATTTAATTGCATTGCATCCCCATAGCTTCATAACCCTCACTCATCTCAGCACAGATATTCCAACGATTTGAATGATAGAAACACCTTCTTTGTTTCTTAGGAACCCATCTGAACTTCAGCTGTAACCAATAAAGTGCTAGAGACAGAAAACAAACCAAAAAGCCCAAGGTCATTGGTTTAAAAAAGAAAAACAGAGAAATCCCCAAAACAATTGGATGTGGTTGTTCTCCGGTAGATGTCTCGTCATGTACACAATCTCCAGACAACACACAAACACAGTCTTTAAACAAAATGAATAGTCACTAACGTGTCCAGAATGACTCAACACCACCCAATACCAACACCTCCCTTGGAGGTTTGTCCACAGCTTGAATTTTCCATGTGATTCCTGAAATCAGCATCAGGTCCCTCTGGAAACTGATCTAATGGCTTCAGGAATGTGGCAGTGGTAATTAAGGCCTGGCAACGCTGTGTGTGTGTGTGTGTGTGTGTGTGTGTGTGTTTTCTGTGAAATCTCCAGGCTCTCCTGTTGGATGACTTAGCACAGCAATTTGAAATAGGAAAGGATGGAGATGACTTTTGTGTTCATCCTTAACCAGGAAGTGTGCCAGCAAAGGCCCTGTGGAATCCTACATTCATCTCACGGTCTGAATGCTGTTCAACCCTTTTTACATATGAGTGGCTCTGGTTAAGCTATGGAAACAACCAGTATAGGTAAACCACATCTCTCGGGAAGTTATTTGCATGACCTAAGAACCCCATCCCCTCTTTCTTTTTTCCTTTTTCTGGTAGGGGTTCGAAAGGATCATTTATAAAACACATCTTAACTGGGACAGCAGCCAGGGAGAAAGGGGACTTGGTACTTTGGGGTTTTCCAATAAAGGACTGATTTATCTCTTTATAATTAGAGCTATTCAAAAGGATCATGGGCTTCTCCAGCGGGCAGTGAGTTCACCTTCACCGAAGAGCTCCAAGAAGCTAAATGGCCACTTCCTTAGATCTTGTAGAGGAGATTCCCATGAATGTAGAGATTAGACTACATGACCTCCAAAGCCCCTTTCATCTCAGTTAGTCAGTAAGAATTTATTAAACTTTTACTACGGGACAGGTACTATGCTAACTACTAGGGGTACAAAGAAAGATAAAAGATAACTCCTGCCCTCAAAAAGTTCATGGTTTAATGGGGGAAACAAAATGCAAACAACCATGTACAAACAAACTATATCCAGGATAAATAGGAAATAATCAACAGAGGGAAGGCACTAGAATTAAGAGGGGTTGGGAAAGGCTTCCTGTAGGAGGTGGGATTTTAGCTGAGACTTAAAGGAAGCTGGGGGGGGGGGTCAGTAAGCAGAGATGAGGAGGAAGAGCATTCCAGGATTTGGGGACAACCAGATCAAATGCCCAGAGCCAAGAGATGGAGGGTCTTGTTTCTGGAACAGCTAGGAGACCAGTATCACTGCATTAAAGAGTACATATTGGGAAGTAAGGTATAAGAAGACTAGAAAAGGGGGCAGCTAGATGGTGCAGTGATAAAGCACCAGCCCTGGATTCAGGAGGACCTGAGTTCAAATCCGGCCTCAGACACTTGACACTTACTAGCTGTGTGACCCTGGGCAAGTCACTTAACCCTCGTTGCCCTGCAAAAAACAAAACAAAACAAAAAAGAAGACTAGAAAAGTAGGAGAGAGCAAGGTGATGAAGGGCATTGAATGCCAAACAGGATTTTGTATTGATGCTGATAGTGATAGGGAACCACTGGAGTTTGTTGATTGGCGTTGTTAAAGCTAAAATTCTAGCTAGTCTATCTAAAATCAAATGAGTGGTCACCAATAAATTATAAGCTTTAGCAAGAGTTAGACTTTTAAGCATTTATTAAGGAGAATAAGAATTTGGTAAAGAGAGAGAGAAAGGCCTACATTCATCTATCTATTAAAGGGAGAGTGCATTTCTAGCTCCCTTCTCCGCCAGAGTCCTCAGGAAAAAGAGCAAGTCAGAGCACCAGGCTCCCCCTTCTTCCTCCCACAAGCAAATGTCACTTCCTGACACCAAAGAAAAGACGCATGGTCTTGCCCTCAAAGACCTTCATCTCATGGGGAAGCTTTTCTACAGTAAGTCTCCAGCAGGTGGCGTCATTCCAATTGTTATAGGGTGCATGGGTGAAAGTGACCTGATCACTTTAGGGGATGAATGGAGAATGGATTGGAGTGGAGAGACTTGAGGCTGATAAACCCACAAGCAGCCATTGCAATAGTCCAGGCATGAGGTGATGAGGCCCTGAACAAGAAGGGTGGTAGCACCAAATGAGAGAAGAGAGCATATTCAATATTGCAGATGTGGAAATGACAGGCTTTGGCAACAGCTTGGATAATGGGGGTGAGAGATAGTGGGGAATCCAGGATGGCTCCTAGGTTTTAAGCCTGAGGGACTGGGAGGATGGGGTTCCCCTCTAAAGTAATTGGGGAAGGTGGGGGTTGGGGGAGGGAGAGAGAGAGAGAGTCAAGGAGGAAAGATAGTGAGTTCTGTTTTGGATATACTGAGTTTAAGATGTCTACAGGACATCCAGGCAGCTGAAGATGCAAAATGGGAGCTCAGCAAAGAGACGGGGGTGGGAAAGGTAGATTTGAGAATGAGCAACATAGAGATGAGAATCTCTGTCATTCTGTTTCTCTGTGAAGAGGGAAGTATTCCCTGTCAAATAAATTTAAAAACCAAACATTTAGTAGGTTCCATTTAGTGCTAAGCACTGAGGATACAAAAATAAAGGGAAATAACATACATAGATAAGTAAAGACAAAAGATATGAAAGATCCCTAAGATACAAAAGTCCTGTGGCTCTACCACGGAGTTGATTTGGGGCATCTAGGTGTCACAATGGCTAGAGACCTGGACCTGGAGTAAGGAAGACCTGCATTCAAGTCCAGCTAGGTGACTCCCTAGCTAGCTGACCCAAGTCAAGTCACTTAATCACTGTCTGCCTCAGTTTCTTCATCTGAAAAACAGGGATAATAATAGCATGTACCTCCCAGGGTTGTTGTGAGGATCAAATGACATATCTGTAGTGTTTTGTAAACTTTTAAGCACTGTATAAATGCTAGCAATTAGTCCTGGTGATTTTGGGGGGTGGGAGATACTTACCCCATCTCTGACCTAGATTTCCCATCTACCAAATGGCCAGACCCTATAAAGTTATTGTAATAGCTCACATTTAGATAGTACTTTAGGGATGGCCCAATGCTTTCTATAAATGCTTTCCTTTGTTATTCACGTGAGGTTTAGGGGCAAGGATATTATTAGTCCAGTTTTACAGATGAGGAGATCTTAGATAGTGGCAGTCAAGGTCCTCTTTGTGCTTATAGCCTTCTGGGGAATATAACACATACACAGACAAGCACAATACTTGTCTAATGAAATTAGAGATGCGAGTCAAATTGTCTTGGATGTCTGAGGGATGAAAAGTCAAAAAAAAGAGTAGGTAGAAGAAAAGCCTTTCTAGATGAAGTAACATTTATTTGAATTTTAAAGGATGGCTAGGAATTGAAGGGGGAGATCATGAATGGAGGAGAAGGGGGATCCTATATCCCCTCCCATCCTGCTCTTGGAGGGGCATGTGTTTGTTATTCAATTATGTCTGATTCTCCATGAGCCCATTTGGGGTTATCTTGGCAGAGACAGTGAAGTGGTTTGCCATTTCCTTCTCCAGCTCATTTGACAGATGAGAAAACTGAGGCAAACAGTGTGAAGTGACTTTCTCAGGGTCACACAGCTAGTAAGTGTCTGAGGCCAGATTTGAACTCAGGTCTCCCTGACTCCAGGCCTGGAGCTCTTACCCACTAACTGCCCTGGGGTGGGGGTGGGGGGGGCATGACTATAAGGCAACAGATCTGGAGCTAGAAGACACCTCAGAGGTTATCTGGTCCAAACATCTCATTTTATACATAAGCTGCTCCCCTTTAGGGCTGTGTGACTGAGGAGCCCTGTCCCACAACCACCACTTCAGAGCAGACATAGATAGCCTCAGATTGCTTCCCATATGCCACATGAACACTTTTACTTGACTGCTGATCTGGAATTTTGTGGATATACTAAAGGTGTGATCTCTCATCCTCAGGCCTCTTGACCTGGCTGGTCTAAAGGTATAAGAAGCCAGTGGGGGAATACACTTACCATCACTGGACAGGCTCATAAGCACAAGGCTTCTAGGCAAGCCTGGATCTAGAATGGGGTCACCTCCTCTTTGTGCATTTTTTCTTTCATACAGAAGACTTGTGAGATCGCTTTCTCCTCTCCTAGGGCACCAGATCAGCTAATGGGATATTAGCTCCCAAAGCAACTGGCAGAAAGGGATGGGAGAGGAAGAGAGAGAAATGGGGAGGAGAGGGGGAAAGGGAGGGGAGGAAAGGAAAATAGAGAGGGAAGGGGGAGAAAGTGGGGAGAGAAAAGAGAAAGAGAAAGGGGAGAGAGAGGGGAGGAAAAAGGGGAAGAAGAAGAAGAAGAAGAAGAAGAAGAAGAAGAAGAAGAAGAAGAAGAAGAAGAAGAAGGAGAAGGAGAAGAAGAAGGAGAAGGAGAAGAAGAAGAAAGAGAAGGAGAAGGAGAAGGAGAAGGAGAAGGAGAAGGAGAAGGAGAAGGAGAAGGAGAAGGAGAAGGAGAAGGAGGAGAAGGAGAAGGAGAAGGAGAAGGAGAAGGAGAAGGAGAAGGAGAAGGAGGAGGAGAAGGAGGAGGAGAAGGAGGAGGAGAAGAAGGAGGAGAAGAAGAAGAAGAAGAAGGAGAAGAAGGAGAAGAAGAAGGAGAAGAAGGAGAAGAAGGAGAAGAAGAAGAAGAAGAAGAAGAAGAAGAAGAAGAAGAAGAAGAAGAAGAAGAAGAAGAAGAAGGAGGAGGAGGAGGAGGAGGAGAAGGAGAAGGAGAAGGAGAAGGAGGAGAAGAAGGAGAAGGAGAAGGAGGAGGAGAAGGAGGAGGAGAAGAAGGAGAAGGAGGAGAAGAAGAAGAAGGAGAAGAAGAAGGAGAAGAAAAGGAGGAGGAAGAAGAGGAAAGAGAGAGACAGAGAGAGAGAGAACACTGGGAAGAAGAGAACCCACTTGGCATTGATTGTTCTATAGAAGGTGAAATGAACTTGCTAATGTGCAGCCCAGTTGCAAATTTCCCAAAGAGGCTTCCATATTAGCCTCTCAACTGTTTGTCCTCCTTCTGTGATTCTTTTGCTTAACCTTCCCTTTCTGTGCAGGAATAAACTTGCCAGTCTCGTGTCTGATTTAGCCCGAGGCAAACATAGAAAACAGATGTAGGACAGAGACCAATGAAGGTCCCTGGGGCCTCAGCCTAGCAGAACATAGCAAGCTGGGTAGATGTTGGGGGTCATGTCATTTTTGAGGGGGCTGATTCCAGCCATCCCCAAGTGCTAGAAGAAGGAACTGAGGCCCAGTGAAGTGAGGTCACACAGGTATGAAGTGATGGGAGCATGATTTAAACCAAGGTCCTCTGACCAGAAGAGAAATTCAATGTTCTTTCTGCTTTTTCACCGTGCTAGAAATAAGTTCCTAAGACCTGGAATTCTTTGTTATTGTTCTCCGGAGATTTCTATTGCCATGGCACTTCATATATCCATCTGTGTTTCACATTAATCCTTTTAACATACTCAAAATTCCAGCCAAATGGATGACTGGATATTTCCAACCTCCAGATTCCACCTCCATGCATTTGCACAAGGCATCCCTCATGCCAGGAACACACTTCCTAATCATTTCCACCTTTTCATCTTCCTTCAAGGTTCAGATCAGGAACTACCTCCTCCAAAAAGCTTTACATGATTCCCTTCTCCCCTCTACCCACCACGAAAGTATTCTCTCCCTCTTCAAATCTTCCTAGAACGTTTTGTCTACATCTCTCCCAGTCCCCATCACTCCCAATTTTGTATTATATTTATCCCTTTCTCCCCCATCTAGGTGATACGGAGGATAAGACTAGAGTCAGGAAGACCTAAGTTCAAATCTGGCCTCAGACACTGCTTAGCTGTGTGACCCTGAGCAAGTCATTTAACCTCCCTCTGCCTCTGTTTCCTCAACTATTAAAAGGAGATAATCATAGTGCCTGTCCCCCAAAGTTTTTGTGAAGATTCGATGAGATATTTGTGAAGTGATTACAATATTGTCTGGCCCATAGTAGGTGTTTTATAATGTTTATTTTTCCAACAAATAATTCCGCTTCTTTGGGGCGAGAAAATTTTCATTCACGTAATTCTATTCCCAGCAGCTAGCATAGGGCCTTGCATAGAATATGTGTTTAATAACGGAATTGAATAACAGTGAATTTTTTTTAAAAAAACAGCTCAAGAAAGCCAGAGATTAGGTTGGAACTGGGTAAAGAGAACCACATTTTGAGTAATGGACAGAAGGAAGAGGCTTTAGTAGAACAAAAAGACCTGAGAGATTTTTTGGTTATACGAGGCACTAGAGAATAGCCCTAAACTCAGAGTTCTAGGACGTGAATTCTAAGGATGACCCAGAGTCAGGACCTGAGTTTGAATCCCTCTTCTGACACCACCCATATGACCCAAATTGGGCCTCAGTTTCCTGATCTGTTAAACAAGGGAGTTGGAGCAAATACCTTCTATCTCTATCAATCAGATGGAGAAATCCTATCTCTCTACCCTACCAGAGCCGTCTCTGTGGATTTGGGAGGGAAGTGGGAATTCGGACAATGACTCCAATCCCAAAAAGTAGAAAGGAAAAAAAAATAGGAATTTATGGGAACTGCATGAACTAGCCAAGCTGGCTGCCTCCGCTGATCAAATCACACTTGAAAACTTGTTTGAGTGACACCACTTTCATTCAAATAACAGCCCAGGCCTATTCAGAGCAACTGCTGCCAAGTGAGTGCTATCTTGTTCTTTAATTAAAGTATTAGGTTACTTGAAACTGATTACAAGGTGCCTGACTTTGCAGCACAGATGCTTTCCTGAAAAGCTGACTGCAACTCATTTCCTATTTGGAATGCATGGAGGGAACTCATCAAGTAAAGGAATCCTAGGGTCCTTATTTGCAAAAGCAAGAACTCTCTTGTAAAGTAAGTAATCCTGGCTGGGGGAGGAGGGCGGGGAGGGGGGGGAAGGAAGAAATCAGAACTGAAAATAAACTTGAATGAAATAAGTAATCCCCCCCAATACAGGGCATCATAGGATTACAGTTGGAAAGGACCTCAGAGGTCAACCCAGGTCTGGGATGTGCTCTCTGCTCACGGCTACTTCCCAGAATCCCTAGCTTCCTATAAAGTTCAGTTCACTGCGCAGAAGGAGGCACCAGGCCTTCTGATCCCTTCCAATGATAAGTTCTCCCTCCTTTACCTTAACTTTACTTTCCACATATGTTGTATTCACATACACATACTATATAGGTATATATAACATAATAATTAATGGATATGATATGGTATGGTACGGTACGACATGATATGACATAACTTATAACATAATATAACATAATATATAAATTACATAATCCTTTCTGTCACTTTCTACCTGTTTGACTTAGGGGGAAGCACTTAATTTCTCTGGGCCTCACTTTTCTCATCCTTCATTTAAGGGGGGAAAAGAGGGTTGGACTAGATGACTTCTAAAGTCTCTTTCAACTCTACGTCTTTTATGCTATATCATAATGTGATGAGAAGACAAATCCAATGTTCCTTCTCCTTATACCTCCTTGCCTCCCTTAGCTTTTCCAAAAATAAAAATGTGAATTAAGGCTTGCTTAAAAGAAGGCAAACGTCATTAAAAGTTGGTTTTGCTTCCCAGTATCTCATTTGGCCATGTTTCAGATACTTGAATAATTCCTCCCTTCTGCACTTCTTGGAATAGTGGGAGTGAGGAAGACTCATTTTCCTGAGTTCAAATCCAGCCTCCGACACTGACTAGCTGTGTGACCCTGGGCAAATCACTGTGTGCCTCGGTTTCCTCATCTGTAAAATGAGCTAGAGAAGGAAATGGCAAACCATTCTAGTACCTTTGCCAAGAAAACCCGAATGGGATGTTAAAGAGCCGGACACAGCTGAAATAACTGAACAATGACAACATAAAAGCACTTCTCTAACTATAGATCCCAGCCAGATCCCTGTGACCCACAGAAAAACTTCTCTTCTGTTTATTGCCCAAGAGAATCCAAGCCCTCAGAGAATCCCCCATCAGTAAGACCTCGTTTGTATCCCATCCAACTGTGTCAACAAACCAAGAGTTATTAACTTAAAGAAACCACACCCTTCCCAAGGCCCACTAATCTGCCTTAAATACAGGCATGCTTACATGTCGTCACATACACACACACACACACATGCGTGTCCCATTTTAGGGCCAAGAGAATATATGTGGAATGTATTCTCCCACTGACAAGATTATTATTAATGTTATTTTTAGCTTTAAAGAATCAGACCTGTCCCACTGCCAGGAAACCCCTGGAATTAAAAGACACAGACAAGGACTAGAAGAATCCAAGCCAGCTTCCCAGGGACCTATGAATGGAATTGCTTCAGTAACTCTTAAGGCTCCCCTGACCAGTCGTGGACCTTTCTAACTTTCATAAAATCTAGCCAATTTTTTGTTTATGGTCCTTCAAGTAAACACTGATAGCTCTACAGTCATTTCTCTAAACATCATAGCCGTTGAGTGTCCTCTATCCTGCCACTCATCCCTCCCCCAGAGACTCCTTTCTTACTCCTTTTTACTGGTTTGTTAGATAAAAGCTTAGAACACATTGTTAAATCTCCTCATATCCTAGGAGTGTGAAGGATGGAACAGATAGAGGGCAATGGGGTTGGCAAACCTAAGGAAATACCTCTTTCGGAACTACAGAAAGGGAGGAAGGTATTTCCTCCCTTCTGGGCTATCATTACTAATGAACTGGCTTCTATCTGGTTTTATTCTGAAATTGCCTTTAACCTTTTGATCAATCTTCCTTTAAAGAACAAGCTTGTAATTGCCTGCCTGTGCTAGGCACTATGCTAGGTGCTAGGGAAACAAAAGAAATTAACCCCTTGCTCTCAAGAAACTTATATTCCAAGGTAAAAACAACATCTACTCTTATAAGTAGATTTTTAAAAGGGTATTTTCAGGTTAGGGGTTCAGAAAAGGCCTCGTAGAGGAGGTAGCTTTTGAACTGAGTTTTGAAGGATGCTAGTGTTTTTTTGGTTTGGGGGTTTTTTTTGGTTTTTTTAGTGAGGCAATTGGGGTTAAGTGACTTGCTCAGGGTCACACAGCTAGTAAGTGTTAAGTGTCTGAGGCCGGATTTGAACTCAGGTATTCCTGACTCCAGGGCCGGTGCTTTATCCACTGTGCCACCTAGCTGCCCCAAGGATGCTAGTGTTTTAAAAGGGAGGGTATTCTAAGAGATATTGGGGAGGGGGGAAATAAAGAGCCTATGCAAATGCATGGAGATGAGTGATAGAACAGCAAAGGAGAGAAATAGTAAATAGGCCAGTCTATTTATTTTTCTTTGTTGTCATTCAGTCATTTCAGTCATGTCCAACTCTTCATGACCCCGTTTGGAGTAGTCTTGGAAAAGATACTGGAGTGGTTCACCATCTCCTTCACCAACTCATTTTACAGATGAGGAAACAGAGGTAAAAAGAGTTAAGTGACTTGTCCAGGGTCACACGGCTAATAAGTGTTTTGAGGTCAGATTTGAACTCAGGAAGATGAATCTTCCTGATCCCAGGCCTGGTGTTCTATTCACTATGGCGCCACCTACCAGTTTTTCTCTACTTTGAGCCTAACTCTGATATCTTGCAGATACCACATTAATCCCAGTAGTAATATGTTCTTACTGTTCTCCATGGCCCCTAATCAGAGGAAAAGCAGTGGGCTTTGAAGTCAAAGAATTTGGGTTGGGATCCTTGTTCTGCTGTTGTTACACGATTGACCTTAGACAAATCACTGGGTCTGAGTTACCATCTCTGTAAAATAAAAGAATTAGACCAGATGTTCTCTGAGACCCATTCCAGCTCTGAATCAATGATCCCAAGAGACCAAATGGTTCAAGCAAGAAAAAGGAGGAATTTAAGTGTCCACAATTTCCTCCAGGGAAGCAGCTTGGATAGAGGGTCAAGAAGACCTGGTTCAAGCCCTACCTCTGTCACATTCCAGCTGTGGGGTCCTAAACAAGTCATGTAACTTGTCATCACTCAAGCTAACTCTTTTAGACTAAGAGCAAGGAAGGCATTTCTACACTTAGTGTTTCCCTACACTGTTCAAACCACAAGCCCCTATTCCCCCCAGGTCCCCTGAAAACTTGTTCCAATTTCTCATTCCCCCTTCTCCCCCAACTCAGCCTTCTGTTCGGATCCCCTTCCAGTAAAAGGTGCAGACTAAGGACTGCAGACTTCCTGTGACCTCTGCTCAATATCATTGGCCAAGGAAGCCGAGATATAGCCACCTATCCTGTTCTAGTCCCTGCCCATCTGCCCTAAAATGCAGGTAAAGCCACTTCATTGGATTAAGTTCTAGAGCTGGAAAGAGCCTTTGTCAACCTCCTCGTTTTACAGATGAAGAAACTGAGGACAGAAGAGGCAAAGCGATTTGTCCAAGGTCTCATGAGTAGTAAATGATAGAACTAGAATGTGAATTTAGGTCCTGTGACTACCAGTGAAATGTTCTTTCCACTCCACCATGCCGAGCTGACTTGCCTGAGATCACTTAGACAGCAAGTGGATAAAGTGGGATTAAACCTGGGCACCACGGTGCACTAGGATTCCTTGTGTCCCATGGATAGGCTTACCCCGTCTAAGCCCGCAAGCCAAATGTATTTTTTAAATTGCTCATTCAGATGCTGCTCTAGCCAGAGAGACTTTTTCATTGACCAGATAAGGAAGGCCCTGTCTGCTGGTAATTACTTTCAAATCATATTTTATTTTGCATTTGATCACGGTGTTTAGATGTAAAGATATTCCCAGAACTGGAATTACCAGCAGAAAGACACAGAGAGGAAGATAGACTGACATACAGACAGAAAGACTGCCAGAATGAAAGACAGACAGAAAAACATAGAAAGGATGTAGGGAGTCAGAGAGAGAGAAACAAAGAGACAGAGACAGACAGAGACAGAGAAACAGAGACAGAGATAGAGGCAGGGATAGGGAGAGAGAGAAAAGGAAGAGATAAAAGAGACAGACAACAAAAAGAAACAAAAAAATCATTAGGAGGGAGGGGAAGAGACAGGGAGAAAGAAGAGAGAAGAGGGGAAAAAGAGACAAAAATGAAGAGAGGAGGCAGGTAAGAGAAATGGGGGAGGGTTAGGAGAGAAGAGATAGAATGGAGGGGGAGGGGGAGGAGGTGACATTGCCCAGAGCTGTAGCTCCTCTCATCGGCTGGTAGGTTTCCAAGCTTATTTTGTCTGCATCTTTTCCTGTGGAGTTGCTGATTTTTTATCTCAGTTTCTTGTTCAAATGAAATCCTGAACACCAGACCCTGAGCTCAGAGATGACTCACATCTTTATAAGTTCATTTTCTATCATTACTTGCAGCTCTTTTTCTCCATCCCTCTGACACTCTCTTACCTGTTAAACAGACAGATTGGGGAAATAATAAAAAAATCATTCTGGTCTTAATAAGGAGAGCAAGGACAGTTGGTTTTGTCTCAGTTGGGACCACCATGCCCAGATGGTGGCTGGCCTCAGTTTAAATCACGATGAGAATCTAGACCAAAGCAGAACACTGAATTTGAAATCCAAAGATTGAGGTTCAAATCCTGTCTCTGTTCCTTCCTTGTACATATGAGACCTTGTACATATATTTTTTTAACTTCTCTGGACCTCTCTTCTGCTCCATAAAATAAGGGGACTGAGATTCCATCTCCCCTCCAACAGAACAGCAAACATAACAACATATGAAAATGTTAAATGCTGATGGGGCTGTGGGAATAAGGCACTGAATTGGTCTACTCGAAGAGGTGGATCAATTCACAGCTTCACCAACAATGCATTAGTCTTACCGTTATGGAAAACAATTCAAAATTATCCTAGAAATTCACGAAACTGTGTGACCCAGCAATATCACTACTAAAATAAATGCTTGTTGAATGACTGACTAGAAGCACAGATCCTAAAGGATTCAAAGGCAGAGGGAAAGGTCCCATATAGACAAAAATACGTATAACTGCACTTTTTTGTAGTAGCTTCGCACAATGCCTGGCACATTGAAGGGCTTAATAAAAGTTATTGGTTGATTGATTGATTAAAAGAAAGTAAAAGAAAGTAAGAACCAAGTTGTGGTATATGAATAGAATGGAATGTTACTATGGATAAGAAACTATGACTATAAAGAATTCAGAAGTACTTGGGAAAACATTAACTGATAGAGAATGAATTAAGCAGAACTAGGAAAACAATTTACAACACCACTACCATTACATAAAGGACAACACTATTAAAAGTCTCCAGAACTCTGATCGATGCAATGACCTATCATGACTTCAGAGGACTCTTAGAGAAGCATGCCTCCCTAATTCAGAGGCAGTGGGCTACAGATACTGAATGAGGCATACTCTATCAGTCATAGCCCCATAGTAATTTATTTTTTTTAGCTGTCCTTTTTTTTTGTTAAAAGAGTGGGTTCTATGGGGGAGTTTAAGAAAGGGAGAGATGATTTTTTTTTAAAAAGAGAGCATTATTGAAACGTTTTTAAAATGAAGAGACTCATCTCTACCAGCCCCAAATGTTATAAGCCTATAATGACCACTGAAGTCATTCTTCTCTCTAGTATCTATATCAGTATGGTCTCATTCAGTGCTAAATAGAAAGAGATAAAAACCATCAAAGATCAACAAAAGTTTACATGTCACTGTGCCTCTTGTGGAAAAAAAGAAAGACAATAATGGAGTTCTCTCCATTCTGCAGTGTCAGCTAAGAGTCGCTGTAGATGGATTGTAGAGTTGGCAGCAGGGGCGAGGTAGATGATACATTCCACATGCAACATTGAAACTTCACTGTATCCAAGCTTATGAGTAGAAACAATGAGGAGGCAACCTACCAGTTCGACTAAATGAGCTGCAAAGACACTATGAAAAGTCATCCCCTGTCCCCAGATATCACAACCCTACCTTCCACTATGCCTAAAATAGATCACTAACTCACTTTTTAAAAAATAAAGGGGCAGCTAGGTGGCGCAGTGGATAAAGCACCGGCCCTGGATTCAGGAGGACCTGAGTTCAAATCCAGCCTCAGACACTTGACACTTACTAGCTGTGTGACCCTGGGCAAGTCACTTAACCCTCATTGCCCTGCCAAAAAAATAAAAATTAAAATAAGGCATAGAAATCATAGTTGTCCTTCACATTTATATAGCATTTTCAAAGGGGCTTCACATCAGCCTTTAGATGGAGGCGGGGCAGGCTTTGATACCCATTTTAGAGATGGGCAAACTGTACAGAGATGTAGAGTTACTTCAGGAGTCATTTGTAAAGTTAGAACTTGAATCCAGGTATTCTGATGCTAAAATTGAATGCATTTTACACTTCCCTGTAATATCTTTCAAAAACAGAGTTGTAATAAAAATGGAAATTATGATCAGTATGATGGTGGTGGTGAAAATGATAGTTGACTCAATATAGTGCTTTAAGATTTGCAGGGGCAGATAGATAATGCAGTGGATAGAGCACTGGGCATAGAATCAGGAAGGCTTATGTTCATGAGTTCAAATCCGACCTCAGACACTTACTTCCTAGCTGTGTGACCCTGGGGAAGTCACTTAGCCCCATTTGCCTCAGTGTCCTCATCTGTAAAATGAAATGGAGAAGGAGATGGCAAACCACTCCAGTATCTCTGCCAAGAAAACGCCAAATGGGGTAACAAAGAATTGGATATATCCGAACAATAATAATAAAATTAAGTGCTTTATATGTTAACTCATTTGACTCTCACAACAACCCTTAGAGGTAGATTCAATTACTATCCCCATTTATAGACTGAGGCAGAGAGGTTAAGTGATTTGCCCAGTCAGTGGCCAAAGTAACTGTAGATGACTGGATTCAAACTCAGATATTTCTAACTCCAAGTCCAGTGATCTAACCACTGTGTGATCTAATGATACCTTAATCCCTTAGTATCTCTTTATACCAAGAACATAAATTAATGTATCATCATCACCATAGATTTGTTTGCTGTGAATGAAAGTGATTTACCACTATGCCCAAAGGGCTATAAAGCTGTGCATACCCTTTGACCCAGCAATACCACTATTAGGTCTTTTTCCAAAAGAGATCATATAAAAGGGAAAAGGACCCACATGTATACAAATATTCATAGCGGCTCTTTTTGTGGTGGCAAGGAATTAGAAACTGAGGGGTTGCCCATCAACTGGGGAATGACTGAACATGTTGTGGTATATGAATGTAATGGAATACTATTGTGCCGTAAGAAACGATGAGCATGGGGGCAGCTAGGTGGTGTTAGCCCAACACAGCCTAGTGGCTAGAATTATCCAGCAAAAGTCTGCTGGCTTTCACAAACTAACAGATCAAGGACTTTTATACTACAAATACAGAATTCCAAATGTCCTTAAGAATTTCACAATTAAGCAAAGAATTGGAAATGGAGGGGTTGCCCATCAACTGAGAACAGTTAAACAAGTTGTGGTTTATGACTGTGATGGAATATTGTTGTGCTATGGGAAATGACAAGCAGAATGATTTCAGAAAAATCCAAAAATATTGCCCCGCAAAAAGAATTTCATCATAAAGTTGTACTGAAATTGGCCATTATTCTATATAGAACCATTGCTAAAGTCATTAGGACATAACATTTATCCATAAAGATTTAGGAACATTTTTTAAAAGATTTTGCCAGGGCAGATAGGTGGTACAGTGGATAAAGCAGCAGCCCTGGAGTCAGGAGGACCTAAGTTCAAGTCTGACCTCAGACACTTGACACTTACTAGCTGGTGTGACCCTGGGAAAGTCACTTAACCCTCATTGCCTGGCCAAAAATAAAATTTTAATAATAATAATATTTTGCCATTACAAATATCAAAATCCTTGGACTGTGTGGAATGAAAGGCTTTCAAAATATAGAAACCTAGTAGGACAAAAGCAAAGAAATGAGTGAAGATGAAGTATGTAACATCCCTATCATCCCACCCACTAGGGGAATCAGTACCAGGAGATGCTTTTAGCGAGCCTATAGAAGATAGGCTCCATTACCTTACTCAATTACAAAAGGCTGCCATTTTATCTACCTGATTGATAATCCATAAAGCATTAAATATAGTAAAAAAAATAGCAAGATAGCAACTTGTCCCAGGATCATTTCTGAATGATCTGAACTCCATTGAACCAGATGAAAACAACGTAATAACAATAATAACTGACATATCATATTTTAACATTTGCAACGTGTTTTCCATACACTTCCACTTGCTCCTCACAATAGACATATGCCACAGGTATTATTATCTCCATTTTATAGATGTGGAAATTGATGTTGAAAGATCTTGTGTCCATGGTTGTGCAGATAGTGAGTGTTAAAATCTAGATCTGAACCTGGAATTATCCTGATTTCAAATCCATCACTACTTCACATGAAGAATAGGATTCAAGGTAGAGAGAAGGAAAAGGTTCGGATGAGGGGATAATGTAATGGGAATCAAAGGTAGGTGAAGTCTGAGGGCCATGGGAAGAGCAAGAGAAAGACAAAGAGAGACAGAGAGATAAAGAAGGAAAGGTGTGGAGGGGAGGGAAGAGACACAGACAGAGACAGAGAAACATAGGATAAAGAATGAAAGACAATGAAGACTTTCCCAACTTCCCAGGTTTGCCAGGAGCATCACTAGTATTAGTTAGCATTAGCTTAAGTGCACCAAGGACTAAAAGAGAACCAGTCAGCTGTATACCACTTAACCTTAACAATGACTCTGAAGAGTTATGCAGAGCAGACAGCACATCATGTTGGAATACAGTCGAATACCAAGTTGGACTACAGCCTAACACCATGTTGGAACAGAGCCTAACTCCAAGAGCTAATGTATACCATCTGATTTTACGCTACACAAGTGGTCAAACGGCATGTCAGCTGCCACCACGGTGAGGTTTCAGAAGATAAAAATGACCAAGAAACAATCCTGAGTTTGCTGATGTTCCTAAATTAAAATCAGTGGGTTTTCTCCTCGTTTTGACTTAATTTATAACTTCTTTTCCTCTCTATATAGAATTAAAAGGGGGCAGCTAGGTGGTACAGTGGATAAAGCACTGGCCTTGGACTCAGGAGTACCTGAGTTCAAATCCAGTCTCAGACACTTGACACTAGCTGTGTGACCCTGGGTCAGTCACTTAACCCTCATTGCCCTGGGAAAAAAACAATTATAAGGCAAAAAACAAACAAAACAAAACAAAAAAAGAAAACCAATCCCTGCTGTAGAATTTGTCATCTGTCTGGCAAACTCTTTGCTAGTGGAGGCAATAGTGCCATGGTAGATAGAGTTCTGGGTTTTGAATCAGGAAGACCAAGGTTCAAATCTCACTTTTGAGATTTACTTTCTGTCTAATCTCAGACAAATCACTTAACCTTTCTAAACTCCAGTTTCCTCACCTGTAAAATGGGAATGCTCATAGCATGTCCTACACTATTGGTTCAATTCTGCATTCAACTAACCATTCTGAAAAAACAATTTGAAAAGTTAACAAGCCAAGTATATGCTTTGACCCTGCAAAAAGTACTATAAGATATACCCCCAAAGAGGCCAAAGACCATGTGAAAGGACTCATATTCACACGCAAAAAAAATATTTCTATCAGTTCCTGTTCTTGTAACAAAGAACTGGAAACAAAATAGACCTATCAGTTGAGGATGGTTTTTATTACACTGCTATTTTTGGTTTGTTGTTTGGACATTTCAGTCATGTCCAACTCTTCATAACCCCATTTGGAGTTTTCTAGGCAATGATGCTGGAGTGGTTTGCATTTCCTTCTCCAGCTCATTTTACAGATAAGGAAACTGAGGCAAACAGAGTGAAGTGACTTGCCCAGGGTCACATAGCTAGTAAGTGTCTGAAGCCAGATTTGAACTAAGGAAGATGAGTGTTACTGACTCCAGGCTCAGCACTCTATCCACTGTGCCACCTAGCTGTCTTTTATTGCACTGTAAGATACATCAAATATGATGGATTCAGAGAAACCTGGAGGACCTATATGAACTGATGCAGAGTTAAGCGAGCAGAACAAGGACCACAATAATATAATAATAAAAGAGGGGAATAACTGAAAGACTTCAGAACTTCAGATGATGCAGTGGCCCAGAATGGCTTTATAAGAATGACAATGAAGTGTACTTCCTATCTCTTTATAGAAAAGGCTGGACTAGAGGTGTGGAATACGCCATATCTTCAGATGTGGCCAATGTGCTTATTTGTTTTGTTTTCCTGCAAACAAAGACTTGTATTGGAGAGAGAAAAGATATTAGTGAGCAGTGATGGAGAGGAAAAAATAAGAAAAGAAAGCAAAGAGCTTCAATGAAATTTTGTTAATACACAGGAGGGAGTACACAGGAGGAAATTCAGATGAGGATAGAGACAAACAAGGCAGGCTAAATTTAAAATATGCTTTAAACAAAATAATCTGCTTGTAACAGAAATTCACATCTTCATATACAATTCTCTTTTCAGCCATTTATATATTAAAACATTTATATTTGTTGGTATTAGTTAAATTAATAATAAAAAAGAAAAAGATTAAATAGTACCTACCTTACTCTGCCTCTATGTGACTCAGACACCTTCCTAAGACTTATCTTCATGGTTCTATATGCCACTGGTGGAAGGAATGCCTATAATAAGAGTTCCCCACTTGGCAAAATTACTGATCCTTTGAATATTGTTGTAAACTTGGTCCTGATTTCTATACAAGGACCCTATACAAAGGTCTATACACACATATACATACACACACATATACATATATATGCATGTATAGTATTTGTACACATACCCATATACATTATATATACATATGTGTGTATGTACATACATACATACATACACACACACACACACACACACACACACACCCAAGTGGCCCAAAAGTCTTATTGAAAATTTCTGCAATAAGATTGAGACACCTTATACATAATGCCCTACCTAGTCTGCTGCAGTGACCCAATAGGTAAGACATAGACTTATTGAGTGAATAACTGAGTGAATGAATGAATGAATGAATGTGAAAGCAAGAGCAAAGTATGAATACAAAGGAACAGGACAGTAATATTTTAAAATAAAGTGGCAGGAATGCCAACATTCAAAATGACTGAAGGTTGATGGAAGTAAGAAAACGAGCTGGGAGAGTTTTGCTTTCTCTTGCTTTGCATTCCTTTGTTTTGTTTTTAGCTACACTACACTCCAGTGACTCTTGGAGAACAGAGTAAGGCTGACGACTTTGCATAGCCAGGCCTCACTGAAATCCAATTCACTTGCAAGTCAAGACAACACCCTCTTGATGTCATGAGTCCTTTTAGAGCAGGGCTTCTTAAACTTTTTCCACTTACAGCCCCTTTTCATCTGAGAAATTTTTACATTACCCTGGGTATATAGGCAAATAAAATAGGTATGCATAACTTTCTACAGTTGCCAAATTTTTTGAAACCCCCACATTAAGTTACACGGCCCCATATGGGGTCAAGACTTATAGTTTCAGAAGCTAGGGCTTAGAGAATGAAGGATAAACAACAGTTACACTGGGTCAAGAGGAAGATCAAAGAAAGGATCAGCCCAGGGATATGCTGGAGCCAGCTCATTCAGGCTCAAGAGTCCATTAAATTTTCTGTGTGAGCAAATGCTATAAATCAAGGCTTGATTTGTTATTTTGTTAATTTTGCAGAATTAAAAAATGATCAAGAAAATAACAATAATATAGATTAAACTTTAAAGTGGGGGGCCGGTTGTTAAACATTGGTCAGAACACTGTTAGAACTGGGATAATGAAACCCAACAATGGGAGAGAAGGGCTGCTCAATCATTAATTTACCTCTGTTTTCTTTGCCATGGTAAATAATCTTTGGATTCTAAAAGACAGAGGGAAAATGGCTACTGGCATGCCTATACCCATTAGACAGTTAGATGTAACATTTCTATAAAGAGCATTAAGGTTACAAAGCACTTCAGATACATTGTCTCATTGGATCCTCACAGCAAGCCTTTGAGGTCATGTGATCTCAGTTTACAGTTGAGAAAAGTGAGGTTGAGAGAGATTAAATGATTTGCCCAGAGTGACACAGCTAGCAAGTATCTAAGGTAGGATTTGAACTCAGGTCTTCCTGATTCAGAGTTCAGAACTCCATCTACTATACCTAGCTGCCCTTTCCCCTCAAGATAGTAAGGAATCACTTAGCTTGCGCTTAAGAAGTTTAAGTCACTAGGACCCTAGTGAGCTACATGCTAGGTTGCTGAAATTAAAACAAAACAAAGCAAAACACCTGAGAGTCCCACTTCTGACCTATTCTCACTGTGTAATCCTGGGCAAGTCATCTAACTTCTTGGCACCTGGGCAACTCTCTAACACTATGAGATACAAAGTTCTTTACCAAGACCTCTCTGCACTGATAAAATAACAGATTCAGTTCAAAAATTTAAAAATAACATACTCCAGAAGCTAAGCTCAGATGTTTCCCATCAGTTAAAGGGCCACAAGTGATGTCAGCACCCTGTAATTTTCAGTGTTCTGAGGCAAAGCCTTATTTGCTCCATCCTAGTTACAGCTTCTGGGCAGACTCATTAGCAAACTGAGGATAGTTAATAGTGATTGATGATAATAATAGCATTTACGTAGCATTTAAAGGTTTAGTAAGTACTTTATGAAAATTCTCATTTTGTCCTTACCATAACCCTAGGAATTAGTTGCTATTCTTATTCCCATTTTATATATGGGGAAACTGAGGCAGACAGTGGTCAAGTGATTTGCCCAGAATCATGTGGTTAGTTAAGTGTTTGAGGCTGAATTTGAACTTGGAACCTTCTGAGTCCAGCACTCAATAACCACTGTACAACCTAGGTCTCAAAATAAGCTCACTACCAACCTCACAGGGATGTTTCTGACTTCACAGGATCCCAGAGTTAGAATGGAATTGAACCCCAGAGATGATCTAGTCTAATTATCTCATTTTACATTAAGGCCAGAGGAAGCTACATGACTTGCCCTAGGTTATTCAGGCAGTAATATTCAGAGACAGGAATTGAACCCAAATCTTTTGGCTCCTGACACAACACTCTTTTAAATGTTTTGCAAAGGGTAAAATGTTGTAGAAATGTCATCTTCCAGGGCAGCTAGGTGACACAGTGGATAAAGCACCAGCCCTGGATTCAGGAGGACCTGAGTTCATATCTGGCCTCAGACACTTGACATTTACTAGCTGTGTGACCCTGGGCAAGTCACTTAACCCTCATTGCACCAAAGAAAGAAAGAAAGAAAGAGAGAGAGAGAGAGAGAGAGAGAAGAAGGAAGGAAGGAAGGAAGGAAGGAAGGAAGGAAGGAAGGAAGGAAGGAAGGAAGGAAGGAAGGAAGGAAGGAAGGAAGGAAGGAAGGAAGGAAGGAAGGAAGGAAGGAAGGAAGGAAGGAAGGAAGGAAGGAAGGAAGGAAAGAAAGAAAGAAAGAAAGAAAGAAAGAAAGAAAGAAAGAAAGAAAGAAAGAAAGAAAGAAAGAAAGAAAGAAAGAAAGAAAGAAAGAAAGAAAGAAATGTCATCTCCCATTATTGGTGTGGGCTATGCTGACAATGGCTCTGAGACAACATGTCATTTTTAGCAGATGGAGAAAAGGGAACTAGAATCTCTCAGAGCCAAACCAGCCTCCACTAAGTCTGGAAACTGTGACAGGCAACTCTGTCAGTGAAAATATTCAGCTGGGCTGAGCTTCCAATCAATAGCACTGTCAAGGTTTCCTGTCTCTTCTGGAGAGATCACTCTGGCCAGATGAGCCAATCACTCACTCACAAAAATGGGCTAAGATGAACATTAAGAAACACCTGTCTCCAGACCCAAGTATTTCAGCACTTTCTGCAGCCATTCATTTTCTCTTTGTGATTTTTCCCTCCAGTGATTGCTCCAGTGTCCACAGGACATCAGTTGAAAAGAAAATAAGAAGTTATAAGTTTGACACTTCGAAGAAAAATCTCACTTGGAATAACAGGCCTACATCTATCTCCCACCTCCAAGCTTTTGTGTGTGATAGACCTCATGCCTGGAAGGTACCTTCCCACCCCTACCCTTAGCTCTGTTTCTTTGAATTCCTAGCTTCCATTAAGGTTCAAGGGCCACCTTCTACACAAGACCTTATCTCCTTCCACTTACTCAGTGTGTTGTTCAGTCATTTTCAGTCATGTCTGACTCTTTGTGACTTCATTTTGGATTTTCTTGGGAGAGATACCAGAGCGGTTTGCCACTTCTTTCTCCAGTTCATTTTACAGATGAAGAAACTGAGGCAAATAGGGTGAAGTGACTTGCCCAAAGTCACACCATTAGTAAGTCTCTGAGGCCAAATTTGAACTCAGGTCTTCCTGACTCCAGGTCTGGTGCTCTATCTACCACATTACCTAGCTGACTGATCACTTATTCCTTAGGACCTCCCAAAAATATGATATGTATTTATATTGCGTATATCTTGTATTAACTTATCTGTATGTTATCTGCTGAGGTGCTGAATTACCATTAGAACTTTGTCTTCTACTGAGAACCACTGAGAAGAACTACTCTCAGGAGAAGACCCATGGATAATGTTCACCCCAGGAAGTTCAGACACACATAACCCTTCAAGGTTTGTGCCTACACACACATACACACACACACACACACACACACACATATACACACATACATATACACATACATACATACACACGCATAATAATAATAGGTAGCATTTATGGAGTGGTTTAAAGTTCAGAAAGTGCTTTCCCTGCGCTGTCTCATTTGATCCTTACAATGACACCATAAAACAGGTGCTAATTATTATCCCTGTTTTATAGATGGGGAAACTGAGGCAGGCAGGTGTCAAGGGATTTGCCCAGAATTATACCACCAGTTGGCATCTGAGGCAAGATTTGAATTCAGGCCTTCCTTATTCCAATTCTATACTCCAAACACTAAGTCAACTAGCTGATTCTAACTTGAGATGAACAGCTAGGAGGGAGGTAATCTAATCCAATTCCTTCCTTTTACAGATGAGGATAATGATGTTCCGGGAAGTTAAATGAGCTACCCAGAGTCACAGAAGTAGTTAAAGACGGAGGCAGGATTTGAAGCCAAGTCCTCTTAATGCCAGGCAGCTATGTGGCTCGGTGGATAGAGCACCAGGCCGAGTCAGGAAGAGCTGAGTTCAAATGCAGCCTCAGATGCTTATTAGCTGGGTGACCCTGGGCAAGTCACTTTACCCTGTTTGCCTCAGTTTCCTCATCTGTAAAATGAGCTGGAGAAGAACATGGCAAACCACTCTAGTATCTCTTCCAAGAAAACCCCAAATCGGGTTATGAAGAGTCAGACACAACCAAAAGGACTGGACAATAACAATAACTCAGCTCCAGAGCCAACCCAGTTTCTACTATACCTTGCTGCTTCTCAATGCATATAATACTCCTTAAGGGCAAGGACTCAACATTTTATGAGTTGGATGAACTGAAGGAAGCCACTTGCCTGGATAGCATGAGGCCACTTCATCCTATCAGCCACCTCTTCCATGATTCCACAGTGCAGGGCACAAAGTAAAACCAGTAAGCATCTAATAAATTCAAGCCCAATGACCAAATATGTCAATGAATCAGAGGGGCCTGGGCTCTGGGACTGAGTTCTGCTTGTTTATCTGTAATTAATGGACCAGGGATACCATAGATACTCTCTGAAGCCCTTGAGTGTCAACACAGTTCCCTAAACACATGCTTTATCCATGTGCTAAGTATCTTGATAAAATCCTCATGACGGGTGGAGAGAGGAGGAAAACAGGATGACAAGCAAGGATACACTCAGACCAAAGTATATTGGGTTTGCTGGGCATTTCGGGGAATGCCCCCAAGACACTCATCTACATTTTGGAACAATATGCTACAAAAATTCTAGTTTCAAAAAAAAATATGGGCTGTTATTGTGCCATAGACATGTGACAGAGTGTTGGGTGCCAGTAACATCTTTTATTTACTTCCAATTTCATGACCCCAAAGCTGTCAAACAGATTCAAGTCCAATTTGGTTGAAATAGCAAAAAAAATAAAAAATAAATCCCGGCCTTACTTCCTGGGGCTCTAACTTTTTTGGGGGATGGGGCAATGGGGGTTAAGTGACTTGCCCAGGGTCACACAAGTGTCTGAGGCTAGATTTGAACCCGGGTCCTCCTGAATCCAGGGCCATGCTTTATCCACTGTGCCATCTAGCTGCCCTGGGGCTCTAACTTTTAACCCTCAATTGAGTTAATGCACCCTACATTTTCGCAATAAGGATTAAGATCAAGATAGCCAAATTCTTGGGCTGGTCACAAAAATGCCAACCCATTCAGGGCTCTGACAAGGAAAAATCCAGGAAGACTTCAAGAAAATAGAGCAGGGGGCAGCTAGGTGGCACAGTGGATAAAGCACTGACCCTGGATTCAGGAGGACCTGAGTTCAAATCCAGCCTCAGACACTTGACACTTATTAGCTGTGTGACCCTGGACAAGTCACTTAACCCTCACTGCCCTGCAAAAAAAAAAGAAAGGAAGGAAGGAAGGAAGGAAGGAAGGAAGGAAGGAAGGAAGGAAGGAAGGAAGGAAGGAAGGAAGGAAGGAAGGAAGGAAGGAAGAAACAAAGAAACAAAGAAACAAGGAAAAAGAAACAAAGAAACAAAGAAAGAAACAAAGAAAGGGCAGGAATATCTGACCTAGCCTCTCTTCTCCTCTATTAATCAATCAGCAAGCATTTATTAAGCACCTACTATATACCAGGCACTGAAGATATAAAGACAATAATTCAATCCATCAACAAGTATTTAAATGCCTCCTAGGTGCCCCACACTGTTCTAGACTCAAGAGACCAGTACCATGAGTGAAGCAATTCCTACTCAACATACCTTATATTTAACTTCAGTTTTTCAGTCGTGTCTGACTCTTGGTGACCCCCAAAGATACTGGAGTGATTTGCCATTTTCTTCTCCGGGTCGTTTTATAAATGAGGAAACTGAGGCAAACAGGGTAAAGTGATTTGCCCAGGATCACAGAGCCCTGGATCTGTCTGAGGTCAGATTTGAACTTGGGAAGATAATTCTTTCTGACTCCAGGCCCGGCATGCTTTGCACTATGGCACCACCTAGCTGCCTTTATATTTAACTACCTTAATGATATTTGTATTTAGTAACTAATACATTTATACTGTACATATTTGTTCTATGTATGAGCAACCTTTCCAATCAGAATGTAGCTCAGAAAGGAGAAAGCCTGGAGATCAATGAAGCCTTTAGGGGGGAAATGGCTCTTGAGCACCATCTTGAAGAAAGTGGGGGAATCAATAAGGCAAAGGTAAGGGAGGAAGAGGGGGAAGAAGGTATGTTCCAGGCATGGAGGATGGTTGATGCAAAGACCGAGACACGGAATGCCGTGTGTGAGGAGCAGCTAGCAAAAGTCAGTTTGACTGGACCATGGAGTGGGAAAAGGAATGATGTAAAATGTAAAATGTAAAAACTGGTTGGGGCCAAACTGTGAAAGAACAACAAAGAAAATTTAGACTTTATGTAAGGAAAAAAGTTCCTAACAATTCTATTTATCCAAAAATAGAATGGGCTGAGGCTGTCTCAGATGATGGATTGGATCTCCTTGGAAGTTTCCAAGCAAAGGCTGGATGGACACTTATCCATACAGGAGAGGGGGTTCTTGGCTGAGTTTGGACTATATGGCCACTGAGATCCCTTACCCCTCTGTAAAAAGACCATAAGTCATCCAGGACTTACACACACACACACACACACACACACACACACACACACACACTGTTCCCCATCATGGTGAGGTTTTGAGGAAAGAGCTGTGTGTGTGTGTGTGTGTGTGTGTGTGTGTGTGTGTAAAGGGCTCTAAGGCAAATGTGAGCTCTTATTACCCACATTAGGAAAATCCAGACTGTTGAAAATCAAGATCTGATCTCAGAACCTCACCCTTTCTGAAATATCTGACCACAGTTGTGAAAGCCCCTGTTAGAGATTTCTCAATCTCTCAGCTGGATCACCTGTCATCACATAATATCATTCAGTTGATGAATCCCATAGCACAGAGAAACTATGATCCAATATATCAGGGTTTTCGCGGCCTCTTTGTCAAAGTCCCGTTGGTCACACTAATGATGACTGGATGGTTCAGATCCAGAATGAGAAATGAACACACATGCCACAGAGTAAAAAGCTCAAGATAATTGAGCCTGGGTTCCCTCATTAACTTTCTTTACAAGTGGTGAGGCCAAGATACAGAATGAAGAGAAATGGACTTTGGAACCAGGGATCCTGGATTCTAATCCTGGTTTTATCACTTGCTTATGTAATGCCTGTGAGATCAAGGCAGCTAGATGATACACTGGATAGTGTTGGACTTCAAGTCAGGAAAACCTGAGTTCCAATCCTGCCTTAGACACTTACTGTGTGACTCTGAAGAAGTCACTGATCCTCTATCTGCCTCAGTTTCCTCATTGGTAAAATTGGGACAGTAATTGCACCTACCTCATAGGGCTGTTGTAAGGATCAAGCAAAATAATATATGTAAAGCAATTTGCCAAACTTAATTGCTGTTAGTGAGTCGCTTTTCAGTCATGTCCTTCTCTTCATGACCCCATCTGGGGTTTTCTTGGCAAAGATACTGGAGTGGTTTGCCATTTCCTACTCCAGATCATTTTACAGGAAGCAAACTGGACTAAGTGACTTGCCCAGAGTCACACAGCTGGTAAGTATCTGAGGATTTGAACTCAGGTCTTCCTGACTCCAGGACTAGCACAGTGAAGTGCCAAACTTAAAGTAGTAAGATAGCTACGATTATCTTAAGTAAGACCTTAGCTTCCTCCGTTATAAAGGGAGGAGGTTGGACTGGGTGATTTTTAACATTCCTAACAGCTCAAGAACTTTAATCCAATTAGGCTTTTTAATTGAAAGAACTGATCAGAAAGATGCCCTCGGCATCTCACAACTCCTCTAGACAATGTCATTACTCATTGCTGTTCTGGGTGAAGTAATTCCAGCTCTGACACTTAGTAGCTGTGTGACCCTGGACAAGTCACTTAACTTGTCTGAATCTCAGTTTCCTCATCTTTAAAATGGAGATACAGCCCCTCCCTACCCATTAGAATTTGAGCACCAAGAGAGGAGATGCTGGCTTTTTTCCCCCTTTGGGTTTTTCCTTTCTTTTTATTTCTAGGGCTTACCACAGTGCTTAGCACACAGTTGTTGTTTTTCCTTGTTTTCAAAGAAGACCAGTGGCATCACAGGGCAATGTCTTCTTCATTTGCACATGAATTGAACTTAAGGGAGGCAGAGTCCTCAGCCTCTCTCTTCCAGAATCATTGAAGTCCAGTGGCAGGACAAAAGTCAAGGCACCTGGCAATGGCCAGTGGATGACCTTGTAATGACTGGATCCCTGTGTCTGGAGTCAGGAAAACCTGGGTTTGAAGCATGCCTTAGATCCTTCCTGGAATTGTGTGACCCTGGGTAAATCACTTCACCCTGTTTGACTCCATTTCCTTATCAGTAAAATGAGGGGGATTGGGCCAAGTGACTTCTCAAATCCCTTCTGCCTCTAAATCTATGATTGTGTGACTATTTATTTGGAAGGGCTCCCCAAAGAGAAAAGACAAACAAGATAAGGTAATGCCCAGCTTGGAGATTTTTGTAGATGCTCTAGAGGCAGCAATTAGGATCGGGCTCATTCATACAGAGAAGAGTAACTCAAACAAGGAGTGTTTGTGCATTTGTGTGTATGTGAATGTGAGTGTGTGTATATGTATGCCTGTGTGTGTATGTGTATAGGAAGGCAAATAGCAAATTGCTAATGAGACTGGAAAGAACCATCTCTGCCCTTTAAAGTGTTTCTGC
This sequence comes from Dromiciops gliroides, assembly GCF_019393635.1. NCBI lineage: Eukaryota > Metazoa > Chordata > Mammalia > Microbiotheria > Microbiotheriidae > Dromiciops > Dromiciops gliroides. The sequence continues at coordinate 40,936,355 of NC_057861.1, read as the reverse complement.
TATAAGACACTGAGGGAGGAACACGATGATTTTCCTTAGTTAACACAAATAGCAAGAAATATGCTCTCCCCAGACTCAAAGACTCTCTTCTCTCAGCTCTTAAAGACATACACACACACACATTACATACATATGTATATATTACAACTATATATATCATATATAAGAATAGAGATATGTAGATGAAGTAGATAATATATAATAGCAATATAGATAATATCGATCCAGTGAGATACTGTAGATATAGATATGTGTGCACATCTTAAAAAGAGGCTGTTTTGCAGCATTGTGAATAGAGAATCTGTCTTGGAGTCAGGAAGAACCAGGTTCAATAATAATAATAACAATAATAATAAATAACTGGCATTTATTTATATAGCACTTTAAAGTTTGCAAGGCAGTGTATATATATTATCTTATTTGATTCTCCCAAAATCCCTATTAAACAGGTGTTGTTATCCCCATTTTGCAGGTGAGAAAACTGAGGCTGAGAGAGGCCATATGACCATAACTAGGGTTATATAGCTACAGTTCTTCTTGACTCCAAGACCATCATTCTACCCACTGTACCACCTTGCAACCTGGGAATCAAGTCAATGCAGGCTTTGTGGCTCTGAACAAGTCTCAACTCTCCAGGGTTGATAAGGGGGGGGTCCCTCAGGGAGAGGGAGCAAGTACTGTGACCCAACCACTTAGGTCCAGCAGGGTTTCTTAAATCTTACAATAGTTTACAGATGGGTTATTCTATCTCAATAGAGGGAGTTTTCATGCTGGGGGTTCCCTAAAATAGTGAAATCACAGGTTGAGATAAATTTTAAGAGGCATATGTAAGAGACAGTAGCATAAGGTAGAGAAAGCTGGCCTTGGAGTTAGACCTGGGTGCGAATCCTGATTCTGACACATACTAGCTGTGTGATCATGGACAAGTCACTTCATCTCTCAATATACTAGGTCACTCTCCTACTCTTGTTGCAGATGTTTGCCAATCTACATTGGAGAAAGACTACACCCATGAAATCTGGACAAATGTATACATATGTGTGTATACATACCATTTATATATATACATATAATTATAAATACACACATATTCACTAAATGCTATTATGGGCCATCATCTATTTTATTATATATTGTTTATTATAATGTGACTTTTTAGTATAATCACTAACATTCATCTAGTCCTTTAAAGTTTTCAAGCTCTTTAAATATATCATTTGATTTTCAAAACAACCCCATGAGGTATTATTCTCTCCATTTTATAGATGAAGAGAGTAAGGCTCAGAAACTTAAACTGAATAGTTCATGGTCATAAGTCTAATAAGCATCAAAATCAGCATTTGAACTCAGGACTTTTTGACTCATATACCAGCACTCTGTAAACTGTAACATTGCTGTTTGGTATGGAGATGTTTTCTAAAGAAGAAGAAATATAAATGCTTCCTGCCAATTTGGCAAGTTAAAAAATTCTTTTTAACCTATTGACTGACCACAGATATTCAACACTACCCACGGAATCACTTGGCACAATAACTGAGACTGTGTTACGTGATACCAATTCACCAACAAAAGGTGGAGAAATTTCCTTCTTGGGGAGGAGAAAAGAATCCCCCCCCCCAAAATGGCAAATCAAATGCAAATTGCACAGTGTGCATCAACAAAGGCTCCGGTGACAACCACCAGATCCATATGGAAACAACAGATGCTGCCTAGATGCAAAGTTTATAGGATTGGGTCAAGAACTTCATAAAAACTCTCATTCTCAGTAGCTCAGTTCTACTTGAAATTGTACCTTTAGGGATGAAAAAAATAAATTGTTATTAACATTGATTCCAGTTTGCAAAGGTGACTAAAACTATTTGAAGTCAAAGTGCTTCAGGTATATTTGGATTCAAAGGTTTTTAGAAATAATCCAATGGTGACTAGACTAAGTATTAAAAAAAATAAAAAGCAAAATTTCAAAAATAGTTTGGTCATACAATTTTCATTTAGGACTCGAACTCTCACACAAATCATCCAGTTACATGGGTTTAGAACCAGAGAAGGAACTGGGGGTGGGGGGTGGGGGGGAACTCTTTCCCTTGTGTGTAAAGACTTCTGAAGTGTTTAAGTCATGAAATTGAAAGGTTGAACATCTGTGTGACAACTGCTTGTGATTTTATGAGACTCATTATAATTACACATCAGAGGATACACATTTTGTACTGAAATCTGCAGAGGTGGGAAGAGAAGCAGGCAGGTGATTAAATAGATTAGTGTTGTCACCTCCTTTAAGTAAATGAAAAAGGCTGGTCGTGTTCCAGAGATGGAGAACAATATTTTTACAAACAGATCCACTAACTATTCTCTGAAAATAACATTCTCCCTCCCAACCCCATACCTTTGCATAGGCTATAACCCTGTGCCTAGAATGAATGCATTCCCTTTCTCACCTTCACTTCTTAGAATTCCTTTCTTCAAAGGACAGCTCTGGTGCTAAATCACATACAAGTGCTCTTCTGACCACCCACCACCACCAGCGCTACCCGAGGTGTGAGTCAGCATTTTTCCCTCTAAAAATTTCTTTATGTAACTTTGTGTTTTGAAAGGCTGAATGTTATCATGTATAAAAGACAGACAGAGTACATCCTGAAGTCAAGTCCCACATGGATCACATACCGGCCACGTGATCCTGGGCCAGTCACTAAATCTTATTGTGTTTCTAAGACTCTTAAGTTGCAGACCTGTGTTGGTAGAAGGAATTTTCTCACCAGGATGTTCCTTGTACCAAAGGAACCACAGTCCAATTGCTATTTCTTAAGTTTGTAATTACTTAACTATGTTCCTGTTATAGCCAGTACAGGAGCATGTAAGCTCCTTGTGGGCAAAGACCAATGAAATTCTGTCTTTGGATCACTAAAACATGACCTATGATTTCACTGGCATAGTGAACCTTCAGTGAGGAAACTCTACCTCCTCAACACTGACTGGCTCCTCCTCTGACTCGTGCTTTTTGTTCCCAGGTTAGCATGTAAGTCCACTAAGAATAGAAATTGTCCTTTTCTTTATATTTGTATCTTCGGGGGCAGCTGGATGGTGCAATAGATGTCAGGAGGACCTGAGTTCAAATCTGACCTCAGACTAGCTGTGTGACCCTGGGCAAGTCACTTAACCTAAAGAAAAAAAATGAAATTTTCAATGCCTAGTACAGAATAGGCACTTAACAAATGCTTGTTGATTAATTATAGTCTTACATAGTTAACTGAGGCACTGAGAGATTAAGTGCCTTCCTCAGAGTCCCAGAACCAGAGGTTGGTGGAATCTGAACTCAGGTTTTCCTGACCTTGAGGTCAGCTCTCTATCTACCAGGTCACATTGCTTCTCACCTAACACAGAGTAGGTGCTTAGTAAATATTCACTTGAATATAATCAAACTGATTAATAACAAAAGACCAATGCCTGATGTCTATGATAAAAGCATTCTGATTTTTCCTCCTCCTGCTGACATGGATGAGATGTGACTCACTGATGAGAAGTCCACATCACACAGGTCAGAGTAATGCAACCTCATGATCTGGTTCCAATTAATAATTAAAAGAACAGTTGAGATTGTCATCAAGCTTCCAATGGGAGAACAAGAATGGAATGGCCACAGATGCCTTTCACATCTAGCATCCATCCCAATGTTTTCCATCAAAGAAAATCAGGGTGACTATTTATAAGGCAATTAGAAAAAGGAAGGGACAGTTCTGTTCAGGGAACACAGAGTTTTGCTTTTAGGGGTAATTGACAATGGCATTACTGGACACAAAATAAGAACTAAACTCCAAGATGTTCCAGCTGAGTGGAGGTGGCTGCAAATATGTTCAGAGGCTGTTAGTTTCCATCTGTTTCTTTGTAATTTATGGATGTTATCATCACCTCCACACAGTTGGGAGGTGCTGTATCCACCTAAAAATCCATAAGGCTAAATTGGTTTATTTGGCTGGATTGGTCTCTGTGGGTTTAGAGAAGCACTCATTGAAATGGCAGGGTGTTGTCTCGTTGACAGCCCAAAGTCCAGTTTCCTTCCAAGGAGAGCTCAAGAAAGAGTGTGGTGCCAAGTCTGGAGCTATGAGCTACTGACATCCAAGTGAACCCAGGTGTCAGATCCTTGGGGGAGTAGGGAGGGGAGTCCCATGTCTTGTGGACTCATAAGGGATGGGCTGAATTTTATTGAAGAATGAAAGATTGACATCCTCATCGAGTCCAAGTGCTCACCTTTAGCGGGGAGCCCCAAACACCTTGGGGGTTCATTTAAGATTGTTTGATTGAGAGGGAGAGAAGGCTAAATGTCTCTCCCTAAACCTAGAGTGAATCAAGGAAGTTCATCTGGGATTGGCTGATAGGGTTGAGTTGACTTCCAGCTAATTCCAAGTACCAAGCACTCTCCCTACCTCCCACCCCCAAAATCCCTTTGTATACATTTAATGCAATTGGGCTTTGTGCACACCCAGATCATCTAATTTGGAGGCATGCATATGGGAGATGCCAGAGACCTGCTTCTGGGAGAAAACATTCTGAATTGCTTTACCATGTGGGTGCAATCAGCCTCTTTCCATTGGTCGTGTAGCTGGAACTGGTTGTATCTTTCAACTTACCAGACTGGGACAATCTCATGCCCTTTCTGAGGAGAGGTTAATGGGCTGTTTACTCCAAGTATAGGCTCCAGGCAGTGATCTAGATGTTGGGAAAATGTCCACGCCCTGGGGCCCCAAGAATCAGGTTTATGGTTTGGGTCTGTTTTGTTGGTCCTTTTCAATTCTAAGCACAGAGAGTCATTGGACCCAGAAGCTTGAGACAGGGCAACCTTGGAACTAGGATTCCAGGCTGGACATTGCTGCAAGCCCAGCAGGGAAGCTTTGAAAGCCAAGATGCTTGGATGGCAGGGAGGGGGATTGGACTTGAAACCTGATCAACTATTGCTATGTGAGGACTGAGCCAAGCTATGAAGCTAATCTTAATCCATTCCCAGAGACTGAGGTGGTATAGGGAAGACTATGTTCTATGTGCTGGGAGAACATTTATATGTTTGTTCTTTTTTTTTTTTTTTTTTTTTGGTGAGGCAATTGGGGTTAAGTGACTTGCCCAGGGTCACACAGCTAGCAAGTGTTAAGTTTCTGAGGCCAGATTTGAACTCAGGTACTCCTGAATCCAGGGCTAGTGCTCTATCCACTGCGCCATCTAGCTGCCCCTATATGTTTGTTCTTACTAAACCTTTGAAATCGATATTCCTTTCTCAAAGCTAATCTGACTGTTAAGTGGCTAAATGTAGCTAGTGTGCTGGTGATCCCCTTAAATTGATGAAAATACAATTGATGGGAGCAATTGAGCCAACTCCAGGGACCAAATACCCCCTCCTCAAGTTCCTAAGGGTATCAAAGAACACTTGGGGAGAGGTGAAAGGTAACATAAATTGACCTTCAGGCACTGGGGACCAGGGGAGTCATGTTATAGCTTTGTTCATATTGCTTCTTCCCAACAAGAATGCAGGAAGGGTTATTGTGCTTTTGTCTTCCTATTTCTAGTATGGGGTACTTAGTGTGACTCTTGGAATCAGGGAGACCTGAATTGGAATCCAGCCTCAGATACTTAACCTCTGTCTGCCTCAGTTTCCTCAACTGTAATATGACGAGAATAATGGCACCTCCCTCCCAAAGTTGTTGCAAAGATCAAATGAGATAACATACTCTAAAGTTCATTGCAAAGCTTAAAGTTACATATAGACTCTAGCAATTATTGTTATTGCACTGTGACTGGCATTTAGTAGAGGCTTAATAAATATTTAAGTCGGATTGAATATTCTAACTTCTCATCTCTCTGCCTGATGTTCTATCACTGAACTTTTCTGCCCTCTCACTATGGGGAAGCCAGTGCTATTACTGAAAAAGGAGAGAAAGACAGGGCACTTATCTGGGCAATTCAGCTTGAAAAACACCACCAACAACAAACATAATTTCATATACCCCAGCAACTCTTTAATGAGCTGTAGTTGCCATGGCAATGGGAAGATTCATGGTGGGTGTGAGCAGGCTCCAGCAGGTTACCAGTGGTGACTCACATTCAATATGTGGTGTAAAAAGACTTCATCGAGGATAAGTATGAGCAGAAAAAAAGGTAGACTAACCTTGTGATGAAAGTAAGAGTTAGACAGCCCCGGAGTGCTGCACTCATTAGTATCCATGAAATATAAAAGGAGACAGAGGAAGGAGGCAATTCAGTACAGTGAAAAGAGATTTGCTTTTGGAATCAGAGGATCTGGATTCAAATCCTACCTCTGACAATTATCACCTGTGTGACCTTGTCTAAGTCACTCAAACTCCCTGGCCTGAGTTTCCCCAAAATGAAGACGTTGGATTTGATAGCTCCTGAGGTCCCCTCCAGCTCGAAAGCTACAAGCATATGAACTTGTTGGGCAAATCTTCAAATCATAGTATCAGAGTTGAAAGAAACCCTAATCATCCCTATTTCATGCAAAAAAAAATATTCCTTTTATAACGTCCCTGCAAAGTGGCTACGTTTCTTTCAACTTTAACACTTGTGGTGGTAGCAAGCTCACTACCTCAGAAATCAGTCCATTTCTCTTTGGAAAAACTCTAAATGCTAAAAAAAAAAAGTTGCTTACATTGAGCTAGTTCTATTCAACCCCTATAATACATACATTTTTAACAATTCAGGGGTGTTCAATCAAACTTTAGACTATAAGACCAATCAAAGTGGACAATAAGAATCTGAAGTCCTAATTTTCAAGCTATATACTCATTCTACAGATTATTTGCAATCTGGTGCCAGTCCATCTCTCTAGTCTTATTTGACATTATCCCCTTTCATGAACTCTAGACCACAGCCCAGCTGACCTGTCTCTGAATTCAGTAGAGTTCAGTATTCTATCTCCATCTCCAGTCCAGTCCAACCAAGGGCTCTCCATCCCTTCCATTTTTTTTCTGGTGAGGCAATTGGGGTTAAGTGACTTGCCCAGGGTCACACAACTAGTAAATGTCAAGTGTCTGAGTCTGGATTAGAACTCAGGTCCTCCTGACTCCAGGGCCGGTGCTCTATCCACTGTGCCACCTAGCTGCCCCAGATTAACAATTTCTTAAAGGCTCAGCTCATGCTAGAAGCCTGTCCTGATTCCCTTAGTTCTCAGTGTTCTTTCCTTCCTCAAATAATCATGTATATATGCTTATCTGGAGACATGCTGTACCATCCCTCATCAGTAAAATGTAAGTTCCTTGAGGGCAGGAAGCTATTTTTCATTTTCTTTGTAACCCCAGATGCAGCTAGGTGGTGTAGTGGATAGAACACTGGCCCTGGAATCAGAACGACCTGAGTTCAAATCTGGCCTTAGACTCTTTTTTTTTTTTTTTGATAGGGCAATGAGGGTTAAATGACTTGCCCAGGGTCACACAGCTAAGTGTCAAGTGTCTGAGGCCAGATTTGAACTCAGGTCCTCCTGACTCCACGGCTGGCTCTTTATCCACTGCGCCACCTAGCTGCCCCCTGGCCTTAGACTCTTGACACTTACTAGCCGTGTGACCCTAGGCAAGTCTCTTAATCCCACTTGCCTCAAACATCTGGGGCCATCTCCAGTCATCCTGATGTATATCTTGTCACTGGACCCAGATGTCTCTAGAGGAAAGTGAGGCTGATGACTTTGCATAGCCCCTTCTTATTTAAATCCAATTCATTGCAAGTTGTGACATCACCTCCTGATGTCATGGTTCTCTTTGAGAATGAAGAACGAACAACAACAATCCCAGAAGCTAGCATAGTGCCTTGTATAGGGTAGGTAGGTATTTAACAAAAGCTTATTATAATGGGTTGGATCGTTATCATTGTGGGGTTTTTTTAAATTTATTTGACAAGCATTTATTAAGCACCACACTAGACTCTTTCCACTCTACTATCTTCTAGGGAAGAGCCAGATGCATATGATGATTTATCCCATCTTTGATGTCACAAGCAGGGAGATGCTTAAGTCTGTGTATATACATGGAGTTGACCAGTCAGGTATAGATGATTCCAGACTAGGGTAGGAAAAGGAGTGGTAGAAGTACAGTAGACCAGCCCAAGGAAGATTTGCTTCTAAAAGAAATCAGGGAGGTATTTGGAGTCATCATAGTTATTATCTAGAATGAGACAAAAGTCCATTTTCTGTCACTGGTAACATACAAATAAGTATCTTGGGGCAGTTAGGTAGATAGAATGCCAGACCTGAAGTCAGGAAGAGTCATTTTCCTGAGTTTAAATCTGGCTTCAGAGACTTACCAGCTGTGTGACCCTGGGCAAGTCACTTTACCCTGTTCACCTCAGTTTCCTCATCTGTCAAATGAGCTAGAGAAGGAAATGGGAAACCACTCCAGTACCTCTGCCAAGAAAAGTCCAAATTGGGTCATGGAAAGTTGGATTCAACTGATAAAACAACTGAACAACAACAAATAAGCACCTCAGTTCTGAACTTAGGTATACCAAATACATACTAACCTAATATGGCTACCCTGACTGTCACCCTCTCTCCATCATATCTTGACTTGGCAAGCTATAGCTTCTTAGAGATTCCTATCTTCCCCAGTCATTACCTAATCCCTTGCACACTTCAGGTGTCATCTTTTCTACTTGGGGGAGAGGAGAGGTAGAACCCAGAGTCCTCTATCAGACTCTCCCCAACCAAACCAGGGCATTTCCCTGCTGAAAAGGGCTTCAGAGGTCACTGATACAATCATTCACAGGAATCCCTTCTATATAATACTCATAAAAAGTGTCCATTCAATTTCCTTGAATACCATCAATGAGGAAAAGCTCGCTACCTCACCACTTTAGGATCATCCTGTTAGTCAATTTTTCACATCACATCTAAATATGCCTCTTGGTCATATATGCCCATTGGTCTTAGTTCTGCCTTTGAGGACCAAGTAGAAAAATTCTGATCCCTTTCTCACATTATATGGTTCCATCTCTCAAATTCTATTTTCTCTAAGCTTCATGTCTCCAGTTTCTTTAAAAATGCTCAGATGGGGGCAGCTAGGTGGCGCAGTGGATAGAGCACCGGCCCTGGAGTCAGGAGTACCTGAGTTCAAATCCAGCCTTAGACACTTAACACACACTTACTAGCTGTGTGACCCTGGGCAAGTCACTTAACTCCAATTGCCTCACTAACAAAACAAAACAAAAAATGCTCAGATGGCAGGAATTCAAGTAGCTTCACCATCCAGGGCTCCCTCCTTGGTTCCCAGGTGGAACCTTATGCTGTTTTTGTTGCTGTTCAGTTGTTTCAGTTGTGTCTGACTCTTCTTGACCCCACTTGGGGTTTTCTTGACAGAGATACTGTAGTGGTTTGCCATTTCTTTCTCCAGATCATTGGACAGATGAGGAAACTGAGGCAAACACAGTGAAATGACTTGCCCAGGGTCACATACCTATTAAGTGTCTAAGGCCAGATTTGAACTCAGGGAAATTAGTCTCTCTGACTCTAGGCCTGTGTTATATCCACTGCACCATCTAGCTGCCCCATTATGTATCTTACACAGGGCCAAATAGCTAGTGCTTGAAACAGGATTTGAACTCAAGTGTAAGACTCCAAGTCCAAGACTCTAAGCACTGTTAAATGATTCCAAGGCCAGCCCTTGATCCACTATGGCACCACCTAGCTGACCCTATCCTATTTTACAGGGCTCTTTAGAGCAACGAGTGTGTTGTTATCATTTTTAGCAATAGATTATTGCATCGACTGATAAAACTTCCTTCCATAACTCCCCAAATGCTACCTATTTTGCTGCCATCAAATTGTCTCTTCATTTCATTGCATTTCACCAAATAATTACGCATACTCCTTCTTCTTCTTCTGGCTTGGCAATTACACACCCTCCTTGGTGTTTCAGATTTCAAATATTTGCCGGCTGTGAACACGGCCTTGCCTCACACTGAGCTGTGACTTTGCCAAGACATCGACCGAGGCGGCTTTTTGATCAGTCTCTCCAGACCTTCCATCACAACTGTTGTTTTTTTTTTTAATTGTTAACCTTCAGTGACTCCTTTATTTGTATACTGAAGTTTTGTGTTTTTACAGATTTCTTTTTAAACACAAGTCTTCCATGTGTGGTCTGGGCTAGAATAATATGGAGTCATGGTTTCCTTTTCATGAGGGGACCTCGCCTTCCTTCCCTACCCCTGCCCTCTAACTTACCCCAATCCCATTGTCAGAGTACATTAAAAACTCACATTTATATCACCATTCACTATCATTCTGTAAGTCTCTTTCTGGGTGAATGATTCCCCAATTATCTTTGCCCAGAAAATAACCATGTTTGGAAATATTTCTCCTCAGACATCCTAGCTTGATTTCTCCCAGGTCATCTGCAATCCCCATTCTAATTATAGCTGACATTATATAATGGTTTGAGACAGTGGTTGTGTGACCCTCAGCAAGTCACTTTGACCTGTTTGCCTCAGTTTCCTCATCTGTAAAATGAGCTGGAGAAGGAAATGGCAAACCACTCCAGTATCTTTGCCAAGAAAACCCCAAATGGGGTCACAAAGAGTCAGACACGACTGAAAAATGACTCAACAACTCAACAACAACAACTCTTCAATGCCGCTTGTAAATAACCCCAAAGGAGCTCTTTAAACAGGTCATGACAGTAATTGGGCCTCTTCAAGCAGATGCAGACAGTGGGACACAGCTTTATGATCCAGTAGGGAAAAAAAAAAGCCCAAAAAGCAGTTCAAGCATGGGACAAAACTGGGTTATTTTTTTTCTTTTTCTAAAAAAGAACCTTGCTGATGTGGGTAGGAAGTGTTTGCTGAGGGACCATTCTGCTTTCCCAGAATCCCAGAATATGAGGGTTGGAAGAGACCACAAAGGTCTCTGAGTTTAAGTTACATCTGAACTTGAATCCTTCAACAAGTGATCATCCAGGCTTCCCTGGGAACCCAGCAGTGAGAAGAATCTCCACCACTTTGTGACATAACCCACTCCACTTTGGGAGAGCTCTAATTGTTAGGTTCCCACCCAAAGTTTACCTCTTTTTAGCTTTTACTCATTTCTCCTGGTTCTGCTCTCGGAAGCCCAACGGAATAAGATTAATCTCTTTTTCAAATGATACCCTTCAAAAACTTGAAACATGTGTGAGCTTAGATGTCACTTCATCTTTTTCAACCTCTATTTCCTCACCTGGAAAATGGGGATAATAACAGCACCTACTTTCCAAAGTTGTTTAGAAGATCAAATGAGATGATAATTGTAAAGTTCTCAGCACAGTGCCTGGTATATAGAAGGTGCTTAATAAAGGCTTATTTTTCTTCCTTACATCTTTCCACTGCATCAAGTTGCCTACCCTGGTACAAAATGAGATCTCCATCATTGAGGAGCTTCAAACAAAGACTGGATGACTGCTGGTTGGGAATGCAGTACTGAGTTTCCTTTTTCAGATATGGGTTGGCTCAGTGGTAGCCAAGGTTACCTCCAACTCTGGAACTGTGTGATTTGCGAACCTTAATAATGTTACTCTTGTTGTTGTTCAGTCATTTTCATATGTGTCTGACTCTTCATGACCCCATTTGAGGTTTTAAAGGCAAAGATACCAGAGTAGTTTGCCATTTCTTTCTCCAACTCATTTTACAGATGAGGAAACTGAGGCAAAGAAGTTTAAGTGACTTGCCCAGGGTCACCTAGCTAGTAAGTGTCTGATGTCAAATTTGGACTCAGGTCTTCCTGAATCCTGGCCTGGAGCTCTATCCACTAAGCCACCCAGATGCCCTAACTGCATATATGTGTGTGTATACATATATATGTGTGTGTGTGTGTGTATACATATATGTATATGTGTGTATACATATATGTGGGGGTATGGGTACGGGTACAGATACGGATACGGATACAGATACGGATATGGATATGGATACGGATATTTTTCTTACCTCTATAGTTCAAATACTAAACCATTCAAAATTTGTATTTATATTCTAACTACAAGATGTAAGTGGAAGTTTTGAATGCAAGTGAAAGGCTGCTTCACATAACACTGACTTCCCCTTCACTGCAGGTCTTTAAGCAAAGAAAGAATGGATGACAACTTGTCAGGGATTATTGCAGAGGGATTTACTAACTCTGTATAGGTTGGATTAATGATCTGAGGACCCTTCCACCTCTTGATTCCTGGCTTCTGCGAGCCCCTACCAATACATATTACTGGGCAGGGTCTACACTGAGATTTTTTAGACTTCTATTTCATGCTGCCTTTTATGTTACATGCTGTCAGTAGAATGTAAACATTTTTTTGTGGGGCAACAAGGGTTAAGTGACTTGCCCAGGGTCACACAGTTAGTAAGTGTCAAGTGTCTGAGGCCGGGTTTGAACTCAGGTCCTCCTGATTCCAGGGCCAGTGCTCTATCCACTGCGCCACCTACCTGCCCCCAGAATGTAAACTCTTGATGGCAAGGACTATCTTACATTTCAATCAATCAATCAACATTTATTAAGCGTCTATTGTGGACCAAGCACTGTGGTGAGTTCTGGGATACAAAGAGAGGCAAAGGACATTGTATCACTAGTATCTGAATCAAGGGATCATAGCTCAAGAGTTTGAAGGGATTTCCAGCTTCCATTTAGATCAACCCCTTCATTTTATGGATGAAAAAACTAAAGCCCAGAGAAATTAAGTGACAGGACGCATCAAAGATAAAATTTGAACCCAGGACCTCAGATTTCAGAGCCAGCATTCTTCCCACAGTGCTGCTGTCCTCAGTGCCTAGAACACAGTAGACCACACAATAAATGCTTGATGGTGGACTGATTGATGTTAGTTACTCTATTACAAAGGTTCTTAACCTTTCATGTGTCACAGATCTCTTTGGCAATCAGTGTGGCAAAGCCTCCAGACCCCTCCTCAAAATCATAAAATAAAATATATAGCATTACAAAGGAAACTAATTGCGTTAAAAGAGCACTTAGCACAATGTCTGGCACATAGGAGTTGCTTTATAAATGAATATTGAATTGAATTGAATTGAAAATAGTTATGAATTACAGCTCCCTCGTAAAGAACCATTGGACTATTAAATAAAGGAGATAGGGGCAGCTAGGTGGCGCAGTGGATAGAACACTGGCCCTGGAGTCAGGAGGACCTGAGTTCAAATCTGACCTCAGACACTTAACACTTACTAGCTGTGTGACCCTGGGGAAGTCACTTCACCCCAATTGCCTGACCCAAAAAAAATAATAAATAAAAAAATAAAGGAGATGCCTTCCCAGGTATTCCCTTGACTTTCCCTCTAACTCTACTTTTCCTCAGTCATTGGAACACAGATAAAAGCTTTTACTTGAATTTTTCCCACTCTAGTAAATGTCATTTTGAATCCTAAAGCTAATGAACTGGCTGCATCCTTTTCGTTCCTTAACCACTCCAATTTGTCAAGTCTAATCAAGGCAAGTTGCTAGGAAAGAAACCCGGATTCTTCTCATTGTGGTCTGGAAAAAATGTCTTTGAGCTTTGTCATTTTCATCGAATACATGAGGGAAATGACACAGCGAATGCTCGCTTAGTCCAGTGTGGTTTTGAAAGGCCAAGAATGGAGTGCTCTTGTTAATCAAATATTTTATCCAAAATATAATTGAATCAGCACTCCAGCATCCTGCAGTGCCCTGGTGTCAACTCTCTGGATATCAACAGTCACTGTACTGAGAGTGGATGTAAGTCCCGGTTAATAAAGAGGTCCACTCAAAAGTACTCTGCCCCTCCAATGGGACCATGAGCTCATCCACATGTATGTTGAACGTGGCCCATTCATGCTTGACAATCCTATGTGGCTCTTGTTCATGTTCTTATTCTGTAAGTTGCCCACAAGGAGTCTACAATTACCCTCAATATTGTGAGGATCCCAGTGGTCATTCATCAATTGTTCTACAGGTTCAATACCTGGCCAGTCCATAATTTGTTGTTATTATTATCTTATCCTTCATCATGCATTCATCCCCCCCAACCATGACTCCTTTTTGTCCTCCCTTCTCCCTTGTCATTCCTCATTTGCATTCTGTCCCAGCCCATCCCTGCCCACCCTGGTCCTTTTGTTTGACCCTCAGTTGCAATCATTCAGAAACAGGGTAGTAGCTAAGGTCTCACAGCCACACAAAAGCACTTGGGGTATCGAGAGGCATCAGGAAGTCATAACTAGCATACTTCCCTTGGAGGCAAGAGACCTGAATTAGAAACCTATCTCTGGTACATGCCAGCTATGTGACTGTGGGCAAGTCACTCAAGTCTGACCTCTTAAACCTTCAGTCTCTTCATCGGTAAAATCTGAATAATAATAATGCCTCTTCATAGGGCTAATGATTAGATAAAATGAGAGGGTATCTGTAAAGGGTTAATGATGACATCAGAACCGCAGTTTCCTTATCTATAAAGTATTGATCATAATGCCTACCCTCTCTACCCCACAGGGTTATTGTAAGGAATGCTATGTTAATATGAGTTTGTGATTCTCTGGATTCCATTTTGAAATTCTTATGACTGCCATTAGAGAGGCAACGAGTCATCCTAGATAAAAGAGCCTTCTTCTGGGCCAAGAAGGCCTGATTTCGAGGCCTGCCCCTGACACCCTATTGCTGTGTGATTGGAGGGAGAAACCACTTAACGTCTCATTGCTCTGGGTAACTCTCTAATTACTATCAATTGCAAAAGAAGATAGAGGGGGGGCGGCTAGATAGCACAGTGGATAGAGCACTGGCCCTGGATTCAGGAGTACCTGATTTCAAATCCGGCCTCAGACACTTGACACTTACTAGCTGTGTGACCTTGGGCAAGTCACTTAACCCCCATTGCCCCACAAAAAAAAAAAAAAGATAGAGGATTACATTGGTAGAGGAAGCTTCTTTATCTGGTAGTTTCCTAAATCAGGGAAATTATTGGACCAATCCCTACCCTGTAAAATTACAATTGTAAGGTCCTGGAGGGCAGGAACTGCCTTTCTTTTTGTATCCCCAGCATTTAGCACAGTGCCTGTCACACGCTTAATGAAGACTGATTGATTAATTATCTGGATCACTGGTGTCATAATCAAATAAAAACAGGGGCCACTAATCTATGGGCCACATATTGATTTAGTTTTTAAATGTAACATTATCTGTGTTTTATTGTATTTTGTTAAATATTTCCCAATTACATTTTAGGACAAACTTGGGAGTATTGAGTTGCAGCCACATGTGGGCCCCCACGCCTGTGGCTGCATGTTTGATGCCCTGAATAACCCAGGCAAGAAAACAACTGTCCCCTCAAATTGGAATCGAAATCTCATGCTACATAAATGTTTCCCTAGGGGAACTGAGAGAAGGTAGCCAGAGTCCATCAAAGTAATGAGAGAATAAAGTAATTGTTGGTCTGGTTGCTAATGCAATCAAGGGATGCCCCAAGTTCCCAACCAGACAATGGAATCCAAAGGACTAATACTCAAGGGATCCCAAATACCAGGATTTAAATATGTTTCTCTCCACTCAAGTTTCCCAGACATGTCTCCTTGTCCCTCTCATAGTGTGTGGATTGGTGGGGAAATGTGCCCCAGGTTCAGTGTGTGTGTGTGTGTGTGTGTGTGTGTGTGTGTGTGTGTGTGTGTGTGTGTGTGTGTGTGGAGAGAGAATGTCCTATTTCTACTTTTCTAACCATCCTATTTTATTAAATTCCTTTCCTTTGGACAAATTGCACCCACTGGCTCACTATAAAAGTGAATACCTTGGTAGAAGTTCATAAACTATGGCTTTTGGGTAGATATCAACCCACAAAGTATTTTGAACCTAGGGTAGTTTTTTCTGGGGGCCCCAAGGGTGAGAGGAGCTGCCTTCAATGTGGCATAAGGTTATGAAACTCTCGAAGGTCTTTAATCTAGTATTTGGTGGACACGATAGCATCTGACAATAGTAAAAAGATAACAAAATCACAAATCTTACCTCTCCCCCCAACACCAAACTGTCAAGTTAATTCGTGAATTGGGAACATTAGCAGCTCTAAGCTAAGAGACTGAATCATCCATCAATAAAACCCTTCTGCTCCCCTCAGAGATGGCATTTATATGTTGCCCAGCAACCAGATGTTTTCCCAATGTCCAGATGTTGGGCATCATGAAGATAAAATAACAAGAAGGCTCAAGATTTCTATTTTCACCCAGATGCTTTGGAGTCATGGTTATAATCTGCAGTAAATGTTTGACTCTAAGAAAACCTTGCCTCCGCTGTATATTGGGCAAAGATATGTCATTTCTTTAATATAGAGACCTCCTAGTATGGAAAGGCCACCAAAGCGATTAGACTAGATGATCACTTATGTCCCTTCCAATTTTCAGATTCTGTTACTCAAAGACACTTGTCCTGCAGGACCTAGGGAAAGTCATTTCCTACCCTTTGAGCCTCAGTTAGCCTATCTGTAAAATGGGGGCTCATAACAGCTTTCCTGCCTACCCTATGGGACCACTTAGGGGACATGATGAAACGATGCCTAGGAAACTACTTTGTAAACTGTCAGGCTCCATGCAGCTACCTGATTATTATCATTATTAAGTAGTCAGACCACACCACTCTCCTCAAATTACCCACCATGAGGGAGAGTTGGAAGAGGAATGGGGTACAAAAGATAAGAGCCCTGTGAGCTCTAATGAATAATTTGCTTTTGTAAGAAAACATCTCCTATCCCTGGGGTAGAAAATACAAGTTATAGTGCCATATGGACTGACTGGTTCAGGAGTCCCAAGTACAAAGAAGGCTAAAGCAAGAAGCCAGAAGATGCAAGAGGAAAAAAAAGGTAATTTATCCTAACAATTAGCTCTTTCTTCTCTTTTGTTCTCAGTCTGGAAAGCCAGCTGCTGAGAAAACAAACTTACTCCATGGGGCACTGGTGTCCTGCATCCCAGAACAAGGTCAGGAGTTTAATTTCAAGAGTTGATTCTTCATAAAACCAGCCACAACTCTCCACCCAATCTACCCTCCTCCCCACCAACACTGGCCTGGGACTCACACAGGAGTGTGCTGTTAAATGTTGTTAAACCGGCTAGGGGAGGAGGAGGATATACCCATGATGTACTTTTACGTTTAATCTTCAATATTAACATTTCACCTTCATTTTTGTAAATCTAGACAATCAACAAAATAACAAAATTAAGCCCTGATTTGTACCATTTTCTGGTTTCCAAAGTGCAAAAGCTCACACTGAATATTTAACAATCAGCTCTCTGTAAGTAATTTCCTAAGGCAGCCCATTCCATTTTGGGGAAGTTGTTTTTCCTTCTACTAAGCCTAAATCTTCATCTCAGAAACTTTCATCCATATGCCTTTTGGGACCAAGCATTCTAATCCATCTTCCATGTGACAACCCTTTAAATGCTTTAAAAGAATACAGAGGGGACAGGTAGGTGGCACAGTGGATAAAGCATCGGGCCTGGATTCAGGAGGACCTGAGTTCAAATCCGACCTCACACACTTGACACTTACTAACTGTGTGACCCCGGGCAAGTCACTTAACCCTCATTGCCCCCCCCCTCCCCCCGCAAAAAAAAAAAAAAATACAGAAGATTTGTCCACCACTGAACTTTCTCTCTACTAGGATAAACATCACCAGTTTTTTCAATGGATACATGAATTGGAGGTACTTCGCCAACTCTGGTTGCCTTGCTGTAGACACTGTCTAGCTTCTATTTGCCTTCCTATAATGTGACACACAGAGCCAAACCCAGTACTCTGCTTGTGGTCTGAGCAGTCAGACACAAGGACTTCAATCTCCCAACATCTGGAAACTATGCCTCTATCCCAGTAGCCTAAGATGACATGAGCCTTGTTACACAGTTGATAGGTCTTAAGCTTTCTATACAGTAAGCCCCCTTAGCCTGGTCCAGGTTCCTATAGGTAGTAAAGACTGTAGAATATCTGGGAGTCCAAGTGAATGGCTGGCGTCTAGAGTTATGATGCAATAGAAAAGAGCTGGAGTCAGAAGGCTTGGGTTCAAATTTTAGCTCTGTTACTGCCTAGATATGTGTGTAGTGATACTAAAGTTGGTACTATCAGTAATATTACTAATAATAGCATTAACATAGCACATTAAGGATTGTACTATTCTTTACATATATACCTTGGGAGGTAGATGCTAATATTATCCTAATTTTACCGGGGGTGAAACTAAGGCTAAGAAAGGTTGTGTCTTTTTCTGTTGTTGTTTAGTCATTTAAATCATATCTGACACTGTCACCTCATTTGGGGTTTTGTTGGCAGAGATACCAGAGTGGTTTGCCATTTCCTTCTCCTTCTTATTTGACAGATGAGGAAACTGAGGGAAACAGGGTTAAGTGACTTGCCCAGGGTCATATCGCTAGTAAGTGGCTGAGACCAGATTCGAACTCAGGAAAATGAGTCTTTCTGATTCCAGGCTGGTGCTATATTCCCTCTGCCATCTAGCTGCCCCATTAAAGTGTCTTACACAGGGTCAAATTGCTAGCGTTTGAGACAGGATTTGAATTCCAGTGTAAGATTCCACGTCCAAGACTCTAAGCACTGTTAAATGAAGTGGTTAAAGTGGATGACCCAAGCAAGACCTTCTCCCTCTAAATCTGTGGTCTTATGGTTTCCATTTATTTGATTCTCTGACAAGAGCCCATGGTAGATTTCATGTCAGAAAAACACAGACTTGGTTTGGGATCAGCCCTTAATCCTTTTGAGGAGTCCAGAGATTCATCTACTTCCAGGTGTTTCTGGATGTAGTTCACCTTTTGAGACCAGAAAGAGTCCCTGCAGTTCTGCAGGAAAAGGGTGGGGTGTGACTTTGGCCAAGAAGAAAACACCCCATTGAGTGAATAGGGGAGTCTGGGCTAGGGGACTCTGTTCACCAGCCCTCTGGTACCCCAGCTGTAACATTTTCCATCTCTCTTTCACAATCACAGGGTGAGTCAAAAGTTAAGCAAAAGGTTGTTCTCCACCTTGTTAGAAACCACAATTATATCCAAATAATAGCTCCTAAAATGTTAACATATTCAAATGCGTCTGAGAGACAACCGCCCACCCACGATCGCCAGACTTCGGATCCTGACGAACTACCCTCTGTTTTGTTATAGAAATGCTCACAACTGATGATGGACTGCAGCCCTGATTTGGAAAAATCAATGCAACATAATCAAGGTGCCTGAAGAAAGGTTTCCAAGAAAGAAACATTTAGCATTTGTAATGATCTGAAACTATTCACGCCCCCAAAACAGAGGAGGGAGGTGAGGCGATTTTTGAACAAGGGAAATACAAAAAGAAATAATAAGTAAGGACAGAAAAAATGTGTTTTTGAAGATGGTGAGCCACAGATTTCCAGAGTAATTTGGTACTCTGCAATCTAACTGGGGCTGCTAGGTGGCACCATAGTGCACAGAGTATGGGACCTAGAATCAGGAAGACTTCTGAGTTCAACTCTGGCCTGAGATACTTACTTACTGTGTGACCCTGGGCAAGTCACTTAACCCTGTTGACCTCAATTTCCTCATCTGTCAAATGAGCTGGAGAAGGAAATGGCAAACCACTCCAGGATCTCTGCCAAAGAAACCCCAAATGGGGTCATGGAGAGTTGAATACAACTGAACCCAATGAACAACAGTCTATCTCCCATCTTTACACAGTCCCCTCCTGCGGAACTGTCCTCCCCTCTGCTTCCTGACCTTTCTTGATCTACTTCCCATCCCCTCCAAGTTATTGGTCTTTTTTTCTTCCCACAAAATTGCTTTATGTGTGTGTGTGTGTGTGTGTGTGTGTGTATGTATATATGTGTATATATATATATATTTTTTTCTCATTGACTTACTTCATCACCGCCTATGAAGTTATTCAACAGATATCGAGAGACAGTGGACTTGAGTGGATAGAGTCAGATTTAGAGACAGGAAGCCCTGCCCTCAAATCCTACCTTACCTACCAGTCCCTATGTAAATTACTTTCCTTCTGCAGGCCTCAATTTCCTCATAAGCAAAATAGATACTAATAGTGCCTACCTCATAGGGTATACACTTTTTTCTTTGTTTTTGACTGGACCTATGGTTTCACTGTCATAGAGCACTTCAGTAGAGGAAACTGCCTCTCTTCCAATGTATCTGGAAAGCGGCGCTGCAAAATAATAATAATAATAAATTGTGGTTGTTGTTCTTGAGTCTTTTCAGTCACATCCAACTCTTCATGACCCCATTTGGGGTTTTCATGACAGAGATACTGGAGTGGTTTGCCTTTTCCTTCTCCAGCTCATTTTATAGATGAGGAAACTGAGGCAAACAGGGTTAAGTGACTTGTCCAGGGTCACCTAGCTAGTGTCTGAGAACAGATTTGAACTCAAGAAGATGAGTCTTTCTGATTCCAGCATTCTATCCACTATACTATTTAGCAGCCTAATAATAATAATAATAATAATAGCTACTATTTATATAATGCCTGCTATGTATCAGGCATTATGCTATTATCTCATCTGATTTTCAAATGCTATTATAATCCTTATTTTATAAGTGAGGAAATGAAGGCAGAGATAAAATGACCTGCCCAGGGCTGCACAGCTAGTGAGTTCTCTGAGGCTGGATTTAAATTCAGGTCTTCCTGACTCCAGGGCCAGAGTTCTATCTACTGAGCCACCTAGCTGCTGAGTTGGCTGGGGCCTAGAGGAGTTAAGTGATTTACCGAAAGTCACAAAGCCAGTATGTATCAAATTTAATAATGTATACAAAGTATTTTACAGAACTTAAAGTTATTATATATACAGGTATATACACATATATCTATATGTATATATATATATACACACACATATGTATATGGTATATACATATATTATTTAGGTTTCTGGGTATGTGTATATATGTATGCATACACATATATATTGTATAGATATATGTATAACTATATGTATGTGTGTTCTATGTGTATATATGGATATGTATCTATATATCAGCTTTAAGGTTTGCAAAACAATTTGTTTACATTATGATGACAATAATGATTTATTCCAGCCAAATATAAACTTGTTGAAGGCAGGGATTTGGGCTTTGCCCAGAGTATAGCATGATACCTTGGCACATAGTAAATGCTTAATAAATAATGACATTCTTGGCTCAATGGGAAAGACTTTGATTTAGAGTCAGGAAGACCCAAGTTCAAATTCTAACTTTACCACTTATATGTTGATCCTTGAGCAAGCCATTTTGGTCTCTTCAGGCCTCAGTTTCTCCATTTGTGAAGTGAAGAGATCAGATAAAATGGTCCCTCCAGCTCCGATTCTATGATTCCTACTTATTGAATTGAATTAAATTAAATTACTGTCAGCCATCCCCTTTGGTTGCTTAGTCCTCTCATCTCAAAGGCAGGTGCTGATTTCAATCAAATTAAACGCCAAAAAAAAGATGTTAACTATGACAGTTTGAAGGACCAGGACATTATTGTGTACTACTTGGGAGATCTGAAGGGAGTGAATGGAAAGAGAAGAGTCCCAGGCTTTCCACCAAATGAGAGCAGCCATTTGGCATGGTTCCACTAGGCCTGGTGAAGTCATGCTATCCAGGGGCCGGTAGAGTTGCACAGATGTGCTCTGTGTTATAAACAAACCACGGAGGTGCCTTGGGAACAGACTCCTTAATGCACAGAGAAGACTGTGCTCTGTTCTGCTACAAGCAGATAGAGCAGGAAAGAGGATCCAATAGCCACCTTTATTGGGCTAATCTCTGCCATCCCCTTCTTCCCAACGGGCCCCTCACACCAGTGTTAGAAAAGGACCAGACAAGAACTATAGGGATGGACTATCAGAGGAGGAGGAGAAAGATGGTGATATCTCACCAGGGCCCCTTTAACAACAGAAAAAAAAAGAAAAAGAAAAAAACCACACACACCACATCATAATTCTGCAGAAAAATAAACTGCGGCATCTCAAGAGCTTTTGACAGTTATAGAACACAGCTGTCAGGCTTTAGGCCATAGAACAGGGGGCATCCTTAAGTTCTTAGGTTACCACAGAGCTACGGCTCTGCCTTCATGATAAGACAACCATGTATCTTAAGATGCTTTGAGTACTGGTGAAGTGCCAAGAATGGAAGCTCCTTCAGGGCAAGGGCAAAGGCAAATTTTGGTTTTGTCTCCCAAGTGTCTAACAAGCCTACTGCCTTGGGCAGAGTGGTCATTTTCCATAAATATTTGTTGGATTGGACTGGATTCTACTGCATTGCTTACAATGACCTCATTCATAACACTTCATTGCATTGGATGGCACTGCATGGGAATGCATTGATCGCAAGTGATTGCATCAATCACTTCAATTGCATTGCATGGGTTGTATTGGTTGCACTGCATTGGGCAGTATTACATTTCACTGGCTTCATTGATCCCACACTGTATTACATTTGTCAAATTGATTGTGTTGGTTGCATTGGATTGCATTACACTGATTCCATCAATAGTATTGATTATATTCATTAGCTGCATTGCATTAGGTTCCATTGGATAAGGTTGGATTGGGTTGAATTGAATTGGATCTGATTGAATTGAATTGAATTGGACAAATTGGAGGAAAATTCAGGAACCAACAAAATAAAGAAAATTAAATTGGATCTAGTTTTTGGTGCCTGGGATTTCCATCCCATGGAGTTTATTCTTTCAAATGGCCAAATGCCAAGGGGCACCAGTCAGGGCTGAAAAGCACCTTATTTGCTTGAACAATTGGAAGGAGAGAATGTTCTTGACTAAGTCTGATGTCATACGGAAGCTCGTCCAAGATATCCCTTAAGAGCCATTCATCGTCTCTATAAATCAAAAGCCAGCCTAACCACCAATCAGGGGTGACAAAAGAGGCCTCATTGTTGTTTTAGAGGGGAAATGATTTTCATGAGCTGAGGGAGACCCAAGCCTTAGCTCACTAATCATGAAGAGAGCTTTCAAATCTATTACATAGGCAGGAGTCAGCCTTCTGCTTTTGTTTAGAGAAAGCCTTCTCTCCTTCACTCTCCTCTTCCTCGGACCATTAAGAAAATGTAATTGTGGGGAGACTGCTATGTTTTGAGTTTCCCTGGGTAATCTGAGAAAACTAAGGACATGCCTTTGCAATTTAAATGTTAAAGTGGCTTCTTATAGCAAGAGGAAGGCAAACTGTCAATGCATATATTTTATTTTTAAAAAGGGAAGTGACACAATAGGAATTTTAAAAATAAGTTTTATTGATGCCTTATGGTCATTTCTGGAAATTACATACACACATATGCATGTACACACACACACACACACACACACACACAGAGGCATTGAAACCTCCCTTGTACTAAAAAGTAACACGTCAAAAAAAAAAAAAACCAAGACAGTGATTGTATCTGAAAAACACGCAACCTGCAAACCTCATTGTCCCCAGTAGCTCTGCCAAGCACGGGAACTTAAATGATATATCTTCTCTGGAACCCCATTATAGGTTTTTCATTTTAAAACATTTTTGAAGGAATACGGTTTAGACCCTTGAAGTCATATGGAATATTGGGTTCAGTTCTGGGCATGACTTTTAGGAAGGTCAATGGCCAGTGAAGGGCAAGTAGGATGATGTATGATTACTGAGTCTATGGCAGAGAAGGATGGTTTTAAGGAACTAGGAATGTTTAACATGAAGAAGAGGGGAGAGGAGCAAATTTTGAGGGGTGGCAGCTGTTGCTGCTCTTAAGTCCCTGTAAGGCCTTTATGAGGAAAAGGGTTTTGCTTACTTCTGCTTTGTTTGAGAGAGCAGAGGGGAAAAGTTAGTCTTTTTTTTTGTTTCTGTTTTGTTTTGTTTTGTTTTCTTCGGTAAGGCAATTGGGGTTAAGTGACTTGCCCAGGGTCACACAGCTAGTAAGTGTTAAGTGTCTGAGGCCGGATTTGAACTCAGGTACTCCTGAATCCAGGCCGGTGCTTTATCCACTGCGCCACCTGGCTGCCCCGAAGAGTTAGTCTTGATGTAAGGAAAAACTATTTGAAAACCAGAGTTGTCACTATGTCCAAAGGGCTATAAAACTGTACATACCCTTTGGTCCAGCAATACCACTTTAGATCTTTATCCCAAGGAAATTTTTTTAAAAGAGAGAAAAAAGAACATATTTGTGCAAAAAGATATTTGTAGAAGCTCATTCTGAAGAGACTAAGAATTTGAAACTGAAGAGATGCCCACTAACTGGGAAATGGATGAACAAGTTGTGGTATACAATTGTAATGGAATACTATTGTGCTATAAGAAATTATCAGAAGGAGGGTTTCAGAAAAACCTGAAAAGACTTGAACTGATACAAAGTGAAGTGAGAAGAACCAGGACAACATTGTACACAGTAATAGCAATATTGTACTATAAAGAATTGTGAATGACTTAACTGTTCTTAGCAATACAATGATCCAGGATGATCCCAAAGGACTCATGATGAAACATGCTATCTGCCTCCAAAGAACTAATGTTGTCCAAATATAGACTGAAGCACACTATTTTTCGTTTTCTTCTCTCCCTCCTTCCTTCCTTCCTTTTTCTTTCTTTCTTTGTTTATTTGTTTCTTTCCTTCCATCTTTCTTTCTTTGTTTCTTTCTTTCTCTTTTCCTTCCTTTTCTTTCTTTCCTTCTTTATTTCTTTCTCTCTTCCTTCCTTCCTTCATTTCTTTTTTTTGTTAGTCTTCTTGCACAAGATATCTACTGTGGAAATGTTTTACATGATTGCACATTACATGTGATTAAACAGTATGTTTCTTCCACTAGGATAAGTGAATCTCCAAGCATCTTTAGAGAGAAAGAAAAAAAGAAAAAGAAAACTAGAGTCATCCCAAAGTGGAAGGGGTGCCTTTGGGTGCCCCTCACGAGAGGTCTTCAAGCAAATGTTAGATGACCACTTGTCAAATGCACTGTGCTTTCTTTTTTCATCATGAGTTGGACTAAAAGTCCTTTGAGAGCACCTCCAGCTCTGAAATTCTATCATCCTGTGAAGGAGGTTCTAAATCTAGAAAGAGTGAAATTGTGTGTGCTTTTACTATAAAAGACCCACCTACTTACTGAGCCTCCTTAAAATAACTTTAGAGAGGAAGATGATGCCCAGTGCTGTCACTCAGCTTTTTATCATCCAGAAAATCATCCTCTGTTATAAAGTTTTCTTGATTTGTTTAAACAGAGGAGCTGAGCTGGAAGTTTGCCATTTTGAAACTAAAAACCACATAGACATTCTGTTTTCCATCAAACAGAGTTGAAAAAGTATGAAAAACCTGCCTCTGTTGTCTGTTATTCCAAAAAAAAAAAAAGATGGGGGGAATATTTATGCTGTTCCTTGGGACTTCACAGCAACCAAAGTTTTATAAGACTTCACAAGAAGATATTGTTCCACTTCTTGACTTTACCCCTTTCCTCCCCGCCAAAATCCTAAGACAATGCTGTTTACTTATCACTAAAGTTAAACATTGATTATAACGTAATTACAATGGTGTCAAAATTCATTCCACAAAACCCGGAAATACAGACAAAGAAAATACAGGTTAATCTTGGAAAATTGCCCAAACCCACAGTGAACAAACTCGATAGTCACCTCTGATATGTCAATCAAGTGACAGAGGAATTGGGGGTGGCATTATTTTTTTTCTTGCCCATGTATTAAAAGTTTGTGAAATGGGTTCCAAAAAAGAAGGGGATGTCACAGATGAGACTGAAACTGGAGAATGTTTTCATCCGCAGATTCATACCCAAATGGGCTAGATCATCATCATGTATTCATGGGATTTTCTCAAGCACTTTACAGATGGGACATTATTGTGCTGATATTTCACAAGAAGAGAACAAGTCCACTGGAAAATCAGAAGGAAGGAACCATGGCAGAGAGGCTATCGTATTGAACTCGGAGTCAATAAGTCTTGTGTTAAAATACTGAACCCAATCTCTGAAGCTCAGTTCAAGCACCCCACCCCACATGAGGGGTTTTTTCCTAACCTCACCCCCACTCACTACTGCTTTTTTGAAAAGACAGAACCAGTAGCACCAGCAAGTTCCTTTGAAGTGTATTGCATCTCATAAATGCTGTTTGAGATAAGATAAAAGAAGTTCTGAAAGGTTCTTCTATTTCTCAAGCTTAGGGTCAATCAGAGAAGAGTAAGGTGATACACACCCAAGGAAGTGCAGGAGGGAAAGGACCACTGGGTCATATTTTCCCCAGCCCTACCCATTTTGACCTGGTGCCTAGAAATTCTGATCCCTTTAATATACATTTAGCCACATAATCTATAGGAAGGCCACACTCACATCTGAAAATGATCACCATCCAGCCCACAGTCAAAGAATGCTTTCCCAGTGGACGGAGAAGCTTTATGGGCTCTATAAAAAGTTACTGGCACTGCAACATACTATCATCGTGGGGTAAATTACTGATCTGCATGTCATCTCTGGACTAGTTGGGACAGAAGCCAAGCACAACCCTCTGCATTGTGCACCCAGGGATGCCAATTTCATGTCACCTACTTTGCCATGCATTTCCCTTCTTCCTGGCATTGTGGGTTCAAATCCTTGAAAATATTTTTAAAAGACCCTCATTCCATCTATCATCCCTCCAGTAATCAGGGCCAGTTATGGCTAAAGGTAAGGAGCTGATAATTGAGTAGAGAGATGGTACCACACTCTTGAATATCAGGGGGGAGGCAACATGGTAAACTGGAACTTGTGCTGAGGTGACCTGAATTCAGATCTTGCCTCTTCTGCCTACTACTTGTATATCTTTGTAAAAGTTTCCTCACCTCCGGGATCCGTTTTTCCTTCTTATTACATCACCTCTACAGGCCTATTTATGATCTCTTGTTCAAAGAGAGGGTTGGATTAGATGCTTCTGAGGTACCTCCCTATGATATTATAGCTCTAAAGTAATAAGGGGCCTCAGAGACCGTGTAGTATAACCTAATTTTTCTAATGAGAAAACTGAGACCTGAGAAATTTAAATTATTTGACCAAGATCACGCAGGTTAGTAAGCACAGAGACAGGATTTAAAGTTAGGTTCTCTGACTGCAGAGTCATGGCTCATTCAATTACACTGTCATGCTTCCTCCTCCTTTCTTCTTCTTGTTTCTCTTTCCCCCCAATTCTTTGTTGTTGTTGTTGTTTGTTTGTTTGTTTTGTTTTGTTTTGAGGGGCATTTAGGGTTAAGTGACTTGCCCAGGGTGACACAGCTAGAAAGCATCAAGTGTCTGAGGTCACATTTGAACTCAGGTCCTCCTGAATCCAGGGCTGGTGTTTTATCCACTGTGCCACACTTTTCCCCCATTCTTTATCCTCCTCCTCTGTACATTTTTTTCCTTCTGTCCCACTACAAGCATGCAAACATGAATCCCTTTTCAAAGTGGTTGCCCAATCATTTCATCCTCATTCATTCGTCAATCCAGTTTTTAAGAAACTAAAAATTAATGGCATAGGAAAGTCGAGGAAGGCAGCAAGTCTCTGTTCAGTACAATGTAGACTCGAAGATTCTTGGGAGTTGGAAGGGACCTCATAGGTCATCTAACCCAACCCTATCTCACCCATCATTCCTTTTGCATCATACCCAGAAGTGGTCACACAACCTTGGCTGGAAAACTCCTACTTGTGTTCAGCTCTAATTGTTAGAAAGTTGTTCCTGACATCAAGTCTAAATATGCCTCACTGAAACTTCTATTGTCTGGTCCTATTTCTGCCCTCCAGGGCCAAGCAGAAATTGAATTTCTCTTACATGTGGCAGTGCTTCAGATACTGAGAGAAAGCAATCACAGAGATCATGAAAGCTCTTCTACAAGCTATATGGCCCCAATTCTTTCAAGCAATACTCAGAAAAATGGCAGTATGACCAAATTGGGGACTGGAAAGAACGATGTTTTTACAGTTGGAAAACAAAGGTTTGAATGCTTATTCTGATACTACCTGTGAAACCTTGGCCAGTTGACATCCCCTGTCTAGATGTTAGTTTCCTCATCTACAAATGATAGGTTTTGAGTAAGGGTCCTCCCAACTAGGAATTCATGACCTACATCAATGAGTCAAGGATTCTTGATTTTGTTGATAGAATATTAAAAATCACAAACCATATTATTAAAATTAGTAGATAAGAGGCAGAGATTTGTCTGAGGTTCTGAGAGGTTTCCTGTTGGCCTCTCAATTAATCAGTGGTAAGTCAGCATTCCACAAAATTAGAGAATCCTAGGATCTCCAAGGGCAGATATATGGCACAGCAGGTAGGGTGCTGTACCTGCAGTCAGAAAGACTCATCTTCCTGAGTTCAAATCTGGCCTCAGACACTTGCTAGCTGGGTGACCCCGGGCAATCCACTTCACCCTGTTTGCCTTAGTTTCCTCATCTGTAAAATTAGCTAGAGAAGGAAATGGCAAACCACTTAGTATTTTTGCCAAGAATACCTTTAATGGGGTTACGAAGAGTCAGACATGACTGAAAATCAACTGAGCAAACAGAGCCTTCAAATTAGAAGGGAACCAGAAATCATCTCATACAACCTGTATCTGAAATCCCTTCTCCCTTGAGGAGTTTATGAAAGAAGCTCTAATGTGGACCACAGGTTCAAATTTCCCTATCACCTGTTATATAGGGTGAGCCAAAAGTCACAAAGGGATTTCAATATTTAAGAACTCCTTTCTTTTCTTTGTTTTTGATTTACAGCACCATAGCTTATATAGTATATATAGGAAATTAATTTATAATTACATGTGAAAAATCAAATCTCTTAAATGGCAAAAAATTTTAAAAAATAATTTTCGAAAAGTTATTGAAACATCATGACTTTTGGCCCACCCTGTACACCTCCTGTGATGAAATACAGCCACTATAACTAAGAAATCCTTCAAGGCTCTGTTATGTTTAAAATCTAACTGTGATGACTAAAACTCTAATGTGTAGTCACCTTAAATTAGAAGCTTATAGCTCCAGTCTTTGGGCATTAAGCATTTATTAAAGTATATGAGATCTTTTACTTTCATGCATTCCCTTCCCCCCTCCCCCACCCCACACAAATCCAGAAATCTCATAGCTAGGGACTGTGAATTGTCACCCAACTCACATCCAGCAAGTCCCACCGGCCACAGGGAGTCTTGGTTTTCATTTACATGAACCCAGTCGTCTGACTTTCTCTTTCTAGCCCAGGTAGCATAGTGGGCAACGAATTCACATGGAGAAAGAGGAATGGAAAAAGTGGCTCTGCAAACCTGCAACCTTTCTCCTGTTTCCATTATTTTCCATTGATCTGTAAGCTACTTGCTCCTGTCAGATGGCTTGTCTCCATTCCTGTTTCCCAGCTGTGCAAAGCCCCAGGCTGAAGGTTCACAGCTGAGGTGTATTCTAAATATATGAATATCTACATTAGTACAATGAGGAACTGTGATTTCTTCCATGTGAGAACTGCCCCGCCGCCGCCGCCGCCGCCGCCACCACCACACCCATCATCGAAGCAAATCACAATCTGTCTGCACCATAGAGAGAGTTGGCTCAGAATCAGAGAAGAGACTTGTCTATTCACACATAACTAATGTCAGAGACAAAATAAGAACCCAGCTCTTCCAGTACTATATCAATTGTACCATGTTATACCAGATATTCATGTAATTGATTTATATATTATATATGTACATGTTTGGCACAGATGGAGTGCTGTACTAGGACCCAAGAAGTTCTAGATTCAAATCCTGCCTCAGATGTTCACTAGCTCTGTGACCCTGGGCAAAACTCTCTCAAACTCAGTTTTTCTCATCTGCAAAATGGGGATAATAATAGTACCTGCCCCACAGGATTACGAGGATCAAATAAGATAATGCCTGATTGCTTTGCAAACCTTAAGGCCATATAGAAATTATCGCTATTTTTATTAGTCAGCCAACCAGGATTTATTAAGTGTTTATTCTATTCCAGAACTGTGTTAAATTCTAGGGATATGAAGAAAGGCAAAAACATAGTCTCCATACTCAAGGAGATCCCAATCTATTGAGGAAACTAACATGGAAACAACCAAATATAAACGCCAGTTGTTCTCGTTGCTGTTGTTGTTGTCGTCCAGTCATTGAATCATATCCAACTCTTCGTGCCTCCGTGGACCATAGCACAACAGGTTCTTCTGGCCTCCACTGTCTCCCTACATGTTTGGTGTAGTATCAATCCATCTCATCTTCTCTATACAGTGTAGATCGAAGGTTGCCTTAGAGGGGAAGGCACTAGCAGCTGAGGGGACCACAAGAAGCCTCCTACAGAAGGCGCAATGTGAGCCAGGAAACAGAGGCGAGGAAGGAAATGATTATAGAACAACCGTCTACCATCTTTGTGTGGCTCCATTGTTGTATGGCTGTAAGCCACGGAACCCTGCAGGCGCTAAAGAATAAAGAACAACTCTGAGGGTGAAGGAGAGGCATATGGTAGGCATGAGTGTGACACGCTCACAAATAATTCCAGAACACATAATAAATAAGGAATAACAAAGAATTAGAAGAGAAGATTGAAGAAAATAAACTCATTGCAAAGTGAGAGCTCTGGATAACCTTGGGACAGCCCACATACTGGTCTGCTCCACTGATATCCTTGAGATAGATGTCAAGAGAAAGCAAGAAATCGGTCCCCATCGAGTTCACCATTTTACAGATGGGGAAACTGAGGATGAGGAGAAGTGACTTGGATTCCTTTTGCCAGATGGGGAGCAGTAGAATTGAAGAGCTTTGTTTCCCTAGAGTCAAAAATATCCAGAGGACTTAGACTTCAACCCTACTGGCCTTCATGAAGCCCAGAGTGTATTGTGAGAGAAAAGTCACTGGCAAAGGGAGAGGTTGACAAGGATAAGTCATCAAAGCCTCAAAAAACATTCTCAAGAGTAAGCAGTGGTAAACAGGCTACATCTGGATGATTCCTTCCAGCAAGCAGGGTCATCATGGAACCACCAGACCATCTGTAGAAAGGCAGCATGGTATAGGTGAGTAGAGGAGTGGAGAGGGCCCTGAACTTGGGGTCCAGAGGATGAAGGTTCAGATCCTGCCTCAGAAACCTCATAGCTGTGTGACACTGGGTAAGTCATTTCCCTTCCCCAGTCTCAGTTTCCTTATCTGTAAAATAAGGGGGAAGGTGGATGAGATAGACCCCAAGGTCTCTTCCAACTCTCAATCTCTGACTCACAGATGACCCCAATTAGAATCTCTGGGTGTGGATTCCTGTTAGTCCATCTGTTCTCTGGGAGCCTCCTAATGGCTGACATGATGCTGGTTCCCCCCCCACCCCCCCGTTGGGAAGTAGCCCATTGTTTCAGGAGGAGGAGACATGAAACCACCCTCCTAACTGTGAGAACAGCGCATGCCAAACCATTGACCCACTTGATCCCTCAATGTCGAGGCCAAATCTTAATTCTCTCATCCCAGAGGAGTGTTTCGCTGGCTGGGATGGCGGCTCCGCATCCCCTGCTTACCCATTTTACTCCCCCCACCCCTGCCCTGTGCTAATACTGACAAGATCAATACCAGGCCTTCAGGATGGAAGAGTAGGAGGAAATGAAGCTGTGTCCAGCTCTCTTGAGGACTGTCACCATGACAAAGGAGGAATGTTACAAAACGATTACAGACTGAACACACAGTAAATAAATCTGCTGTGACCTGGAGACACAGCTGCCTCCTACTCCTCTCAGCTCTGTGGAGCTCAGCATGAAGGCCCAAGAGGAGGTGGACGACTTCAGGATTAGCACCGTTGTCAAATTCATCGAGTGTTTCAAGGTTGGGAGGAAGGATGCTGGTTGCTCTGTGTGTGTCTGTCTGTCTCTCTGTCTGTACATGTCTCTGTGTTAGGGGGAATAATAATCAAGTCACAAGAGCCTAATGGTGATTCTGAAGGCCTAGATGCCTTAAGTGGAATATATTTAATCTATTTAGGGCCTACCTCCTACATGGGGGCAACTAGAGTCATGAAGACCTGAGTTCAAATCTGGACACAGACACTTACTGGCTGTGTGACCCTGGCAAGTCACTTCATCCTGCTTGCCTCAGTTCCCTCATCTGTAAAAATTAGTTGGAGAAGGAACTGGCAAACCACTGCAGTATTTTTGCTAAGAAAACCCCAAATCGGGTCACAAAGAGTAGGATGCAACTGAAAAGCAACTTATCGACAAATAACAAACCTTCTAATGAGACCTTCCCAAATCTCTCTGTTGTTAATATGCTTACCCATAAATATGCTCACCCATTGCAACAAAAGATCATAGATTTAGAGCTGAAAGGGACTTTGGAGGTTGTAAAATCTAAGTTGTTCATTTCACAGATCAGAAAACTGAAGCTAAGTGACTTGCCCAGGATCACACAACCACTTGAGTGTCTGAGGAAAGATTTGAACTCAGGATTTTCTGACTCTGGGTCTAGTGCCCCATCTACTTTTCCACTTTGCATTCCTCAGAATATACCTCGCACTTACTGGCTTGTGTCCTCTGGGGAGACGATATGATAGAATAAAATTAATCTAACCATGAAGACAGGGGACATGGTCTGAATCTCACCTCTACCAAGTCAAATCTAGTGGATTATTTATTTATTAAATGATGGGAAGCTAGGTGGCACAGTGGATAGAGCACTGGTCCTGGATTCAGGATGACCTGAGTTCAAATGCAGCCTCAGACACTTAACACTTACTAGCTATGTGACCCTGGGCAAGTCACTTAACCCCAAGTGCCTCACCAAAAAAAAAAAAATTATTTATTAAATGCTTACTAGGTGCAAGGCCTTGTGCTAAGGGCTGAGAATACAAATACCAAGTCAGGTCAAGTCGATAACCATTTATTAAATGCATTTCTCTGGCTGTCCCCATGTCTGGAAGGCTCTCCCTCCTCATCTCCATCTACTGGCTTTCCTGGTTTCCTTTAAGTCCCAAATAAAATCCTACCCTCTACAGGAAGCCTTCCTCCAC
Source organism: Dromiciops gliroides (assembly GCF_019393635.1). Classification (NCBI taxonomy): domain Eukaryota; kingdom Metazoa; phylum Chordata; class Mammalia; order Microbiotheria; family Microbiotheriidae; genus Dromiciops; species Dromiciops gliroides. The sequence goes on along the minus strand of NC_057861.1, from coordinate 40,903,452 downwards.
CCCTCTGAATTCTAGTACCTTCTCTCTCTTATTTGTCCCATCTATAGCTTGTTTGTATATATCTTTTAACATATCTCCCCCATTAGATTGTAAGCTCCTTGAAGGCAGGGACTATCTCATGTCTCTTTCTTATATCCCTACCATTTAGTACAGTGCCTGGCACATAGTAGGTGCTTATTAAATGCACATTGACCAACAATTGACTGACTGATTGACTTAGTAGATACCACCCTGGACTTGGAGACAGGAAAACCTGGGTTTGATATCTGCCTCAGACCCTTCTATTCATGTAACCCTGAATAATTGACTTGGCTCTTCTCAGTCTCAGTTGCCTTATCTGTAAAATGGCAGTTAAAGACAGCACCTGCCTCACGGGTTGACTGTGAGGATCAAATGAGAATCTGGAAGCAAAGCCCTTCACAAACCTTAATTGCATTGAATGGTTCCAAAGGTCTGTCTTTCTTCCTATTCCCCTTTGAGTGGAAGCAATGCTAATATAGTGAGTCTAAAGTGCCTTAGAGTTTACAAACTGCTTTATACATATTATCTAATCTGATCTTCAAAACAGCCCTGTGACCTCAATACTTAAGGGAAAAAATATTATTATTCCTGTTGACAAAGGAAAAAATCAAGGTACAGAGACATGAAGTGATTTGCCCATTACTAGTTGATGTCTGAGGCAGGATTTAATCGTACGTCTCCCTAACTCCAAAGCCAAGGCTCTGTCCATTACTCCATACTGTCTCTCTACCAGTTCTCCATTTACATGTGTGCCTAGCACAGTGCCTGGCACATACTAGGCACTTAAGACATTTTATTGATGGAATAAAGGGCTTTATGGTTTTACAAAGTATCAATGAGCAGGAAGTATTAAAGATATTTTTATATTTGCAACCCCAACGCATAATACAGGGCCTTATGTATAGCAAGTACTTAGGCTAATAGGGTCATATGCTTAAAGCCAGAAGGGACTTCAGAGGTTCCGGCATCCAGCTTTGTCATGCAAGAGTAAGTGACTTGCCAGGATTTTAACCCAGGGCCTCTTTCTACTGTATGGCTTAATGATAGGGAAAGAGACCTGGGTTAGGGAATTCCTTTCCCTATTATTTCATTGGTATGGTGAGATAAATTATTATTATACTTTTATATTGATAACTAATTATTAAATTGGGATCCAGGCTTAGCTCTTTCTATTTCCTCATTAAAGCCCAGCTTTTGTTAAAGTCAGTCTGTGACCCTAAGTAGATTAACTATATTCCACTTAAGGCGTCAGGGTCTTCAGAATCCACATTAGGCCCTTGCAGTGGTTTGATTATTACTCCCCCTAACACACAGTAACAGCAACATTGTGAGATGATCAGTTATGATTGACTTAGCTCTTCTCAGTAATACAATGATCCAAGACAATTCCAAAAGACTCAAGATGTAAAATGTTCTCCACATCCAGAGACAGAAGTGATGGAGTCTGGATGCAGAGCTAAGCATACTATTTTCACTTTCTGTATTTTTTGTAGTTTTTTTGTTCTGTTTCTTCTTATACAACATGACTAATAATGGAGATGTGTTTTACATGATTGCACATTTATAACCTATATCAAATTGTTTACTGTTGTAGGGAGGAGGGAGGGGAAGGAGGGGGCAGAAAATTTGCAACTCAAAATTTTATTTTAAAAATGAATGTTTGGGCAGCTAGGTGGCACAGTAGATAAAGCACTGGCCCTGAATTCAGGAGGACCTGAGTTCAAATCCAGCCTCAGACACTTGACACTTACTAGCTGTGTGACCCTGGGCAAGTCACTTAACCCTCATTGCCCTGCAAAAATAAAATAAAAATGAATGTTAAAAATTGTCTTCTCGTATAATTGGAAAAAAATAAAATACTTTAAAAGGGGGGGGAAGACTAAATTGAGCAATACCAAAATAAAATAAGTCAGTTGGTCTCTGAAGTACATAACTAATTGATGAGATTACTTCTAGCCCTTAAGGAACATGCTTGTCAATCTTGGGCAGGACCCCACCCAACTAGGAGACCTAATTCCTGTTTAGGGTATAAACAGAATCCAGTCTGAGTGAGTGTTTACCCTGGGGAAAGGAGCCCTTGTTCTTGTATTTCTCTATTAGATTTTATGGTGACCCAGCTCATGAAAGAGAAAACCAGCCACAGAGACAAGTCTGGATGGAGATGGATTCCCCTGCCCAGATTGCTGGAGGCTACTAAATCACATGATCAAGTCACATTCTCAGCAGGAGGAGCTGAAGACTTCTAGTCCAGCTACTCATTAAATGTCCACCAATCAGGGTTGATTTTCATTTGTCAGGGGTGTTCCCTTTCAGAAAGATATTTAAGGTTCTCAGAATCTCCACTGGGAATCTTTGGTTACCAAGAGAAACCACTGGCCATCAATTTATTGACTGTTAGCTAGCCTAATTAGTAAATTAATTATTAATTACCCAGAAACTGTGTCTCAGGGTTTTTCATTCATCACAATAGGGAACTCCCAGGTAAGGAAATTTTCTCTCCCAGTTCAATTCAACACCTTCTCAATGACCTAGAGTCCTTGAGAGTTGTCTAGGGCACTTAGACCTTAAGTAATCTGTGCAGGGCTACACAGTCAATATCTAAAAATATCAGGGCTTGAACCTGGGTCTAAGATCAACTCTCTACTAAGCAAAACTGCTTATAAACAAGTGTTGATTTAATTTAATTTAATTTAATTTAGGTGGTCCAAAAATTGATGCTTCTTCACATGCCCCATTGAGATGAAACAGCAGAATGCGTGTAGAGGTGTTTTTTGTTTTGAACTGACAAGCTTGAGCTACACATACCATCAATGGATGCCACAGGCCCCTCAGCTTGAGAGGGAGATACGCTGGGAGCTCCTTTAGCTAGCCTTCCTCAGCAGGACTCCCCAACCCTACCTAGAAGCTTTAGAAGTTTTGTGGATGTCGGAAAACCAGGACAGATACCGCCTGCTTACTGCAGATAAAGCCATCATCTATCAGTATTGAGTGTCTGGCCCTAAGGGTACATTTATCAAGTGCATGGACTCCAGGAGTGTGATACTTCATGACCACAGACCTTGTAAATGCATCCATCCCAGGCAGGGAAGATGACTTCTCTAAGTGGAAGGTGGCAAGATGAATGGGTTATATTTCCCACAGATACATTGAATGGCTTCTTAGATTCTATTCATCTTTATTTGAGAAACTGTCTCACTCTCTCCACTGCCTCTCCTCTCCCAACCCCTTTTTTTGTTCATTGTCTAAACCCTGACAGGCTGCTAAAGTTATCAGCTTTGTTCTCTCTGGAGCCCTTCATGTAAACAAAACCCCTCTCTCTATAAGGAAGATGGTTGCACAACCCAATCTCTTTGCTGGTTCCTTGGTGACAAGTATGCATGAGTAATGTTGGCTTTGACTGGAGACTGTTGGGCAGGCTCCTGATGATAAAGCATTTTCTTCATGAAGGAATGTGAGAGAGTCATAGATTGGGGAAAGATCATAAAGAACATTGGTCATATCATCGGAGAATCTCAGAGCTGGAAGGGATTTCAGGGGACAACTAGGTCATGGATTTCCTGACACAGCAGACAAGAGGCCATCCAAGTTTTTCTTAATGGCTTCTAGTGAGGGTAAGCCCATAACCTCCTAAGACAGCCCCTTTGAATTGTTTTAATTTTTCCCTAGTATTTACTTTTGTAAATATAGGGATTCTCAGGTTACCCCACTCATTTTCACAGTAATCGCTTACCTGTACACCTCCTTGATTCAAGCAAAGCTATTTTGTAAGAGACTCAGTTATACCTTGAGAAACTTGACAGAAGCTATCTCAGAACCCAAGATTCTAATTCTAAAAGTCTAGATGTAGAGACAAAGAAGTAGGGTCATATCAAACTGAGATGGCAAGAACCAGCAGCTCAGAGACAACTTTTTTTTGTTATACTATGTCCTGGAAATACTTGTTTTATTCCATAAAAATTAAATAAATTTTTTAAATTGAAAAAGAGAAAGTTGGACTCTGGTGTGGCAGAAGAGGAAGATATCAAAGAGATATTGAGTTATAAGCACATTATAAAAGATTAGACTGATGCTGTAACGATTGGAATAACGCCACCTGCTGGATACTTACTGTAGAGGAGTTCTGCCCATGAAGGGAAGGTCTTTGAGGGCAAGACCAGGAGTCAGGAAGTGACGCGGGCTAGTGGGAGGAGGAAGGAAGAGACTGGCGCTCAGTCTCGCGCTCTTTTCCTCTGGACTCTGGTGGAGAAGGGAGCTAGAAATGTGCTCTCCCTTTAATAGATAGAAATCTAGGCCTTTTTCTCTCTCTTTACCAAATTCTTATTCTCCTTAATAAATGCTTAAAAGTCTAACTCTTGCTAAAGCTTATAATTTATTGGCGACCACTCATTAGATATTTTAGACAGACTAGCTAGAATTTTAGCCCTTAACAGATGGCTGACCACGAAGAGGAAAGCTGAACCTCACTTCTGATCTTCCGGTTGGGTAAGAAATTTCCCCTACCCTTTAAACTGCTAAGTACTGGCGTACTGGTGTACTGGCTGTGTTTTCCTTTAAATTTTTTCGAATGGACCTTTTAAACTCCCTAATTATCCTATTTTTGATTTTAGTCTGTTTAACCAGACAAATGGGAGATAAGATCATGTTAATGCTTTGTTTTTGTGGATTTTCTATTTTTCTTTTTATTTTTGTTAAAAGAGCCAGTAACTTACTCACAGGAGGAAATATCTCTCCCTCTCCCAACCATGCTTTTTCAGAGAAACCTGAAGAGATTCCTGCTGCTTTTCCCAGTTCCAACACTAATTGTTGCTCTAATTTTGCATGCCTGGAAGCAATGACCCACCCTCTAGAAGCTTTTAATCCCCTAGCACCTGGAGGCAAAGTGGGGGAAGAGGAATCCAGGCCTGAGTTCAAAATCAAGTCTGATTCAAATTGCTCTGGTCCCTCCCCTCCTCTCCAGACCCCACCCTCTACTCCTCCTATGGCCAAGCCCATAGCTTCCCCTGCCTGGGAAGTCCAGAGATCTGATGCGCATGCTCAACTTTTTCTACCTGCATTTGCAGCTTCAGGCTCAGCCCTTCCCCGGCCTGGCTGTGCTTTTGAGACAATCTTAGAAAACCCTTTAAATTCCAGATATGCTCGTTTTGTTCATAATTTTGCTAACCTGCTTTTGTCTTTAATTAGTAATCTTATAAAGCATTTGTATGGTGAAAAGCCCGACAGACAATATAGAGGGGTTAAAGAAGAAAAACTTAAGCTGAATGAGAATGACAATCATCACCATAGTTCAAGACTCCACTTCTTTTGCCATGGAAGGGTATATATTTTACAGAAATGTAGAAGTAAGCAGCAAGGTATTGATATGAGTATTGGGGATTTTAGATATCGGAATCAAGAGTGTTCTGAATTCACTCAGATTATTAACAGTATCAGTTCAGAGGTTACATAGGATTTCTATGCTATTACATATACATTTTGAAATTAATGGTATGGGTTTATTTTCATAGAGATTTTCATGCTTTTGAGGTTGTGTTTTATACTTAGTTTTTAAAACAAGGAGAATATTTGTAAAAGCTTTTTAGTCATGTGATCAAGTTTATATTTTATAATACTCTTTAAGTTCATGTTCATTTAGATTTCCTTAGTTTGAATTTCACTGTCTTTTATTGTTCCATGTGTATTTTCTTCTATTCATTTATCTAATTTTGAAAAAATTGCAAGATGGTTTTGATTTCATAATACAGTGTTAATTCTAGGAGTATTGTGCTCCCATATTCTGAGTTGTTTGTTTTTGTTATTTTTTCTCAACTGATTATTTGATCAAACTCTTTAAAGCATTTCCCTGGCAAATTGTTTGCCATGGCAAGTGTAAATTGATTCTAGAAGTATTATTTTTGATAAGCATATTCCAAAAAAAAAAAAAAAGAGGGGAACATTTGTAAAAGTTTTCTTTTTTCAGAAAAAAGTTTTCTTTGATATTCTGTTGTGCTTTAACTTGTATTTAAATATGTTCTGATTTTTCACAAAAGTAATTGTATACTAAGTGCAAAAAAGGGGTATTATTTGAAATTGTTGCATAATTATATATTGTGTTCTGAGTCAAGATGTATTCACATTTTTTGCAATCATTTATTATCCTCAATTTTTAAATCCATATGAGACTTGGATTATGGGAACTTATCATTTAAGACATTAATTGCCTTTATTCTGAGTTATCAGATGCCAGTTGGCCAAGATGCCATCCAATCACAAGAGGAATACATGCAAAGAGCAGACATTGAACTGTTACATGAGGGGAGACATGCACGAAGTTAAGGTATGGCCGAGGGAACGGCTTTTGACAAATGTTGAGGTTGGATTCTCTTGGTTTAATATTTTATTTTATTTTTCCCCACAATATTGTACAGATGGCTGGAAGTATTCATCCCACCCATCTCACTTCTACACCTGGCTTCTATGCTCCCTCCTATATGCCTGATGCCATGGACATCTCAATCCCATGCATCTGATTAAGTCTGACTCAGTTTCTTCCAATATGTTCGGTGGCTTGGACATATATTCCATCCACCTATTTTAAGCCTGGCATACTGTATGGGCAGTACATATTGCTCAAGTGTGGGAATGCTCATATCCCATCATTTCTCTGTTCTTTTATGGTAACCCCCATAATTATCTCAGGTGTCATGATAAATAACAGTGTTGAATTTGGCCTTGACATCTGTTACTAATTATATTAGATTTTAAAATTTCTCATAATGGCATGAGGATAATTAGGCAGATGATGCAAAAAGTGATGAAACAGATAAAAATTATTTTTAATAATTAATATTGCAGCAATTATCTTCTCAATTACCCTCCATAAGGGGGGACTATAGTAATATTATAATTTTAAAGAATGTTTCAATTTTTGTTTTATTATATGTTTCATGTGTAACAACTAAGATTCTGAATTCCCTTAGACATGTTTTTGAGAACTTTCATTGTTTGATTTGATTATTGACAAAGCTATTTTAAAGTTGTGTTAAGCTCAATTTTGTAGGAAATTTTCCTGGCTGATTACCAGCATCCACACATCAACCCCTGAAAAGACTTCCATTCCACGACTACACCTAGAGGACATCTGAGAAAAGACTTTCAGAGACTTTAAATGAACAGTTTTGATTTGTTCTTTTTGTTGGTTTTTTTCTCTTTCTGTTATAATATACACCATCTGTAACATGTATTCTCTGCAGAGGCCCTCCCTTTGCAAGACTAATGTCAAAGCGTCGGTTCATGAGGACAAAAAAAATCGCCCCTCTGGACAAAACTTTCCTCAATTCCTTTTCTATATTGTTGTTCACATATTATTAGTTAGCAATAGTTATCATATTGTTTTTACTGTTCCGTCAAGGAAACATTTTGTTTCTTGAGGAACAACAGGGGGGACTGTAACGATTGGAATAACGCCACCTGCTGGATACTTACTGTAGAGGAGTTCTGCCCATGAAGGGAAGGTCTTTGAGGGCAAGACCAGGAGTCAGGAAGTGACGCGGGCTAGTGGGAGGAGGAAGGAAGAGACTGGCGCTCAGTCTCGCGCTCTTTTCCTCTGGACTCTGGTGGAGAAGGGAGCTAGAAATGTGCTCTCCCTTTAATAGATAGAAATCTAGGCCTTTTTCTCTCTCTTTACCAAATTCTTATTCTCCTTAATAAATGCTTAAAAGTCTAACTCTTGCTAAAGCTTATAATTTATTGGCGACCACTCATTAGATATTTTAGACAGACTAGCTAGAATTTTAGCCCTTAACAATGCCATCATTTATGCCCACCTACTCAAGGACTAAGGGAAGTTCCAAGAAAAATTTACCCAACTTCCCCAACACTGCTTATCTATCCCCAAACTTTATAATATGCTTTATTCAGTGCTTCTTCATTATTCAAATGTTTCTGAGAAACTGAATTTTGCCTCAAACATAAAGAGGTAGGGGTTAACTAGAGATACGTATTCATGTAGGTGGCTCAGTGGATAGAGTGCTAGGTCTGGGATCAAGAAGATGAATCTTCCTGAGTTCAAATCTGGCATCAAACACTCACTAGCTGTGTGACCCTGGCCAAGTCACTTCACCCTGTTTGCCTCAGCTTTCTCAACGGTAAAATGAACCAGAGAAGGAAATGGCAAACCTCTCCAGTATCTCTGCCAAGAGAACCCCAAATGAGGCCATCAAAGAGTCAGGAACGACTGAACAACAACAATATACCCTATACATATCTCTCCAAATAGAATATGACCTCCAGGAGAGCATGGATGGTTTCATTTCTGTTCTTGTATCACCATTAGGGCCTGATACAGAATAACCATTTAATAAAGACTTAATTTACTTACTAGCTGTGTGACCCTGGGCAAGTCATTTAACCCTCATTGCCCAGCAAATAAATAAATAAATAAATAAATAAATACTTAATTCACTGACACATCAGAGCCAAGACAGTAATAGAGAACAACCCAAATGGAGACGAAAAGTAAAGAAATGGAAGAAGAAGCAGATGGACAAGAGGAACAAAAAGATCACGAGATCATAGAGTCATAGTTCTAGAGCTAGAAGGGACTTTAGTGACTATCTAGTCCCAACTCCCCATTTTACAGATAAGGAAACTGAGGCCCATGGAAGTTAAGCAACTTGCCAAAGGTCATGTGGGTAATAAGCCTCAAAGGTAGAATTTGAACCCAAGGCCTCTAATTTCAAAGCCAAAACAAACAAACAAACAAACAAGTGATCATGTGAAATGAAGCATTCAGATCATTTTAGGCACATTCCCATTAAAATGTAAGCTCTTTAAGTGCAGAGATTATTTTTTTTTTTACTTTTGTATTCTCTGTGCTTACCATAAATGCCTGGCACAGAGTAAGCATTTAATAAATGCTTATTTACTAACTCCAAGTTAACCAGGTAATTAAGCAACTCTCGATTTTGCTTTGCCTATGCAAAAAATAATGCAGGACCATCCAGGAAAAGGCAGGGAGACTGCTTACTAAGGAACCAAGGGAAGGGAATCTATGTCAGTGAAAAAATCACACATCCTTGGAAACAACCAAAGAAAGACAGATTTGAAAAGTGAAGATGGAGAGGCTGAAACAATTCTGAGGGCAGTGATGCTTCTTTGGGGGATTTAATCATGAATGCTGGTATTTATAACGAGCATAGAAAGATCCACAAGTCAGAGAGAAAGGAAGGACACATTCATAGCTTCTTCTGAATTTCCTCTTGGCTCCTCTGAATCACAGATCTAGAGTTGAAAGGCCCCTTAGAGGTCATCTAGTTCAAGCCCGTCCCATTTTAAAGATGAAGAAACTAAGGCCCAAAGAGGCTAGGGACTTACCCAAGGTCACACAGAGAATGACAGCTTAGGAATGCAGCTCTCCTTTTTGTCTCTACCTCATGCCTTCCCTGGCTTCCTTTGGTATAAGCTAAAATACCACCTTCTACAAGAAGTCTTTCCCTATCCCTCATATGGCCAATGCCGTCCCTCCAAGATCTCTGGAATAACCTTCACTTTAATCACACACACATATATAATTACACACATATACATAAACATATATGCATGCATATACAAGTATGTGTGTACATGTATAGATGTTGTAGATATGTGTAGATGGATAGATAAATGGATGAATGGATAGATGATAGACAGATGGAAAGAAAGAAAGGAAGGGAAAGGAAAGGAAGGAAGGAAGGAAGGAAGGAAGGAAGGAAGGAAGGAAGGAAGGAAGGAAGGAAGGAAGGAAGGAAGGAAGGAAGGACAGACAAATGGACAGACAGTCATTTGTATATGGTTTCCTCCCATTAGATTGAGCTCCTTGAGAGAGGGGAATGTTCTTGCCTTTCTTTGTATTCCTAGTGATTTGTACCTATCACATAGCAGGTGCTTAATAAATGTTTATTGGCTGACATTTGACTGACTCTGATTCCAGATCCAGCATTGTTTTTCCACTACAACCTCTACTTCTGTGTACCCAGTGTAAGAGCAGAGTTTACCCATGAGGAGTGGGGAAGAGCACACCAAGGAGAAGGAAAACTTCTCCATGAGTTTCCAGCTCTGCCTGTCTCCCCCGCCCCAGGCACAACCTCCCTGCCCTTTGTCCCACCAGACCTTTCTAAAAAGAAGCCATGTCATACATGGGAAGCATTCAATAAATGTGCATTGATTGCTTTTCTAGGAAGTTGAAAATGAACTGGTCAAAAGATAAAAATTCTCCTCTTCACTCTATGCATGGTACACATCAAGATTTATTTGTGCAGCCATTTTTTAAAACCATCTAAGGGAGTTGAGGAAGATGCCACCTGGAGAACTCTGCTCAATAACTTCTCTGTTATTTTTATTGATCCCTTTTAAATAAAATAAGAGAGTTGAATTGATTTAATACAACAGGATTTAAAGATACCTTCTTGGGTTGCTTGGCATATTTTAAGGAAGGAATTGATTTTCCAAGGGATGCAAATCCCTGACATATAACATTTACTAAAGATTAGACTTGTGTCAGAAACATGTAATAAATGGCATGAGATCATAGGACCATGACCTAAAGTTCTGCCTGAAATTCAGAACAAAAAGAAAAATAGATTATAACAAAGAAGACAGCAATTCACAACACTGGAAGTGATGGGATAAAGGGTATCACAGAATCACAGAATTGGGAAGGACTTTCTGAGGCAGCTAGTCCAACCCATACCTGACCCAAAATCCCTTCGGCAACTTTGCTGACAAGAGGTCATCTAACGCCTGCCTGAAGACTCTGAGGGAAAAGGAACCTACCACCTCCCAAGGCAAGACAATTGCACTGCTAGATGATTCTTGCTGTTAGGAACTTTGTTACTGTTGTTACTGTTCTTCTCGTTTCCTGTTATCAAGCCTAAATCTGCCTCTGCAACTTAATAATAGCTAGCATTTATATGGTGCCTACTCTGTGCCAGGCACTGTGAGAAAGTAAGTGCTTTGCATATATTATCTAATCGGATCCTCACAATAACCCTGAGAGGCAGATGCTATTATTAGCCCCATTTTACAGATGAGGAAACTAAAGTAAATAAAGGTTAAGTGACTTGCCCAGGATCACACATCTAGTAGATGTCTGAGGCTTGATTTGAACTTGGTTCTTCCTGACTCCAGGTGCTACCCTCTATCCACTGCACCACCTACCTTCCAAGAAGACTTGAGAAGAAAGAGGATAACTATTTTCAAGGGTTTAAAGATGTATCATGTGAAAGAGGGCTTAGACTTTTTCTGCTTGGCCCTAAAGGACAGAATCAGGAGCAGTAAGTAGAACCAGAAGGGGTTTGAAGTCAGTAAAAAGTCTCCCTAACAGTTAGAGTTGTCCAGAAGTGACATGGGATGCCCTGGGTGGTGGATAACCTTCAAACAAAAGTAGGGTGGCCCCCTGCTTGGGTGTGATGTACATAGGATTTATATATATATATATATATATATATATATATATATATATATATATGTGTGTGTGTGTGTGTGTGTGTGTGTGTGTGTATGTATATATATATGTGTGTGTGTATGTGTGTGTGTATATGTATATATGTGTGTGTGTGTGTGTGTGTGTGTGTGTGTGTACATATATATATATATTTAGTATGTATTTCTATTCAAGGATTGATTCCAGTAGGGAAGGCTTCCAAGGTGCCTTCCAACTCTGAGACCATGTGATTCTGAGAAAGCATTTTGTCAACCTGTAAATTCACCTTCTAAAAGTAAACATCAATGAATGAGCTCTTAACAGTGTCCAGGGACAAAAGTCATAAGCCCCTGTCCTTTCAATCTTTGGGAAAGGGAAATCTATTCCTATCTCATGGGATCATTAGATATCATCACTGTGCCCTTGGACTCTTGAAGGAAATGTATAAGGAACGCCATATCTGCTCATATGAACAGCCCCTCAAGATATTCCACCAGAATTCAGAGCCAGAAGGAAACTTGGAGGCTATCTGACCCAACCCCTGCATTTTTTGTTTGTTTGTTTGTTTTGGTTTGGTTTTTTGTGGGGCAATGAGGGTTAAGTGACTTGCCCAGGGTCACACAGCTAGTATGTGTCAAATGTCTGAGCTCAGGTCCTCCTGAATCCAGGGCCACTGTTTTATCCACGGCACCACCTAGCTGCCCCTGACCAACCGCTGCATTTTATAGGTGAGGAAACTGAGGCCCATGGATGTTAGATGACTTGTCCAAGGTCATACAGGTAGGAAGCATCAAAGTATAACAAGATATCAGAGCCAAAAGAAACCCTCAGAGACCATCTAGTCCAACCTGTAACTGAACCACCATCATCTCTCCAATATCTCTGAGAAGTGATCATATCCTTTTTTTTTTATTTGAAGGGGGGAGTACAGAACTATAATTCTATTACTGGGGAGAACTCCCAGTATGGAAACTCCCTCTACCTAGGCAGACCAATGACGTGGTTATTATGCCTCATATTTTGAGTTGTTTGCGTAGGTTAAGGTAGTGTTTTGCAGAGACATATAACTAGTATGTGTCAGTATTAACCTTGAACCTTGATCCTCCTGACTCAAAGACCCTCCCTTTGTCCAGCCGACCATGCTACCCCTCTTACATGTCAACAAATTGAGTCAACAGATATTTGTTAAACGCTTTTATGTTCTGGGCTTTGTGCTAAGCACTGGAGATAACAAATATAAGCAAAAAAGAAAAACATAATAAAACCCTCCCTTCAAAGAGCTTACATTCTAAAGTGGGAAGACAACACATATAAGACAGCTGAAAGGGGGGAAGGGGGCAGAAGAACATATCTGGGGTGGGGACATTGTGGTGAAGTCCAGTCAGAAGTAGATTTGTGTGTCAGGCAATTGGGGCCAAGTGACTTGCCCAGGGTCACACAGCTAGTAAGTGTCAAGTGTCTGAGGCCAGATTTGAACTCAGGTCCTCCTGACTCCACGGCTGGTGCTCTATCCACTGCCTTGCTGCCCTGTCATCTACTTTTTTTTTTTCAGAGCAATGAGGGTTAAGTGATTTGCCGAGGGTCACACAGCTAGTAAGTGTTAAGCATCTGAGGCCGAATTTGAACTCAGGACCTCTTGAAACCAGGGCCAGCGCTTTATCCACTTGGCCACCTAGCTGCCCCTGTCATCTACTTTTAATACAAAGAGTATTAGTATTATCTCTCTACCAAAAACCAGTGAATTGTTCATGTCCAAGAGGACTAGAGGGTGGATTTGAAAACTGCAAACACCCCATCTATGGATGGCTGCTTCATCTTTTTGGGGGACAAGAGTGTAATCATTCTCTATTCAATCATCATTAAGTGATCCTCAATCTATTTTCCTCATATCTATATATCTCTGTGCCTACACACATAAAAGTCATCAGGCCAAGAGAAAAATGTTTTATTAGCGTTCTCTCTGTACCCCTCCAGAGGCTTGCAAAGATTAGGCTATTTCTGTAGAATACAAACTAGCCTCCTGATTTCTTTATGGTGAAGTGTTACTTGGCACACACCCTGTTTGCTGATATTGTAAACTTTTCTTACACAGCTTCGGTAGCAGAGGGGATTGCAGCCTTTGATACTGCAGTTTTGTTACGTTTGTGGAATGAGATGGAGGCATGGACTGAGGTGGAAAGCACACCGGGTTAGAATGGGGAGAGCCTTGGTCTGCTTAGCCAAGAATCCCCCTTTCCCATCCATTCACACCTCCTATAGATGCTGAATCCCACAAATAGAATACAAGCTGCTGTTGCTTCTTCTTCTTCTTCTTCTTCTTCTTCTTCTTCTTCTTCTTCTTCTTCTTCTTCTTCTTCTTCTTCTTCTTCACATTTTATTTTGTTTTGTTTTGTTTTATTTTATTTTTGCAGGGCAATGAGGGTTAAGTGACTTGCCCAGGAGCATACAGCTAGTAAGTGTCAAGTGTCTGAGGCCGGGTTTGAATTCAGTTCCTCCTGAACCACCTAGTTGCCCTCCCCCCAATACAAGCTTCTTTTTTTTTTTTTTTTTTTTTTAGTGAGGCAATTGGGGTTAAGTGACTTGCCCAGGGTCACACAGCTAGTAAGTGTTAAGTGTCTGAGGCCGGATTTGAACTCAGTTCCTCCTGAATCCAGGGCCGGTGGGCTATCCACTGCACCACCTAGCTGCCCCCCAATACAAGCTTCTTGAGGGCAGATGCTATTCATTTTTGCATGTGTATCCCCAGAACCTAACACTGGGCCTGGTATCTAATAAAAGCTTATTGATTGATTGGTCTGGAATCTATCCACAGACCCCAAGTTAAAAACTCCTGATTTAGTCCAACTCTCTCATTTTGCAGATGAGGAAACTGAGATCCAAAGAAGTTAAGTGACTTTGCCAAGGTCACACAGGGAGCCAGGACTTGAGTCCAGGTCTCAAGACTCCAAAAACACCTCTTCATCCATAAACTGGGGATAATTACTCCTTTCTCTGTGAGCATTAGTCAGGTGGCAAAGACCACAATATCAAAATGCCCTTTGGAAACCAAGTACTTACAGTGTAGCAGAAGGGATAGGATACGTGCCCAGATAAATACAACGCATCTGCTTCTTGCTCACGTCTCCAGCCCCATCTCTGAAGTTAAATGCTCCAAAATAACTCCAAATTCCTTCAGGAATAGCTATTTACCGGCTCACTCTGGAAACCTGTGAATTATCTTTATCTTCTAGGCTACATCCTCAGCCAAGGTTAACCAAACCTTCCAGGGAACAATGGATTTATTCAAATTACTTTAAATGATTCTTCCTTCCAGGCAAACCTTGCACACAGATGGGGAGGCCAGCTGCCCACTCATGTGATTGAAGAAGAGATGAAAGGGTCCTAACTAACCATAAGGATCTGCTGAATAGACCTACCACAGTCCTGCTCTACTTTACCATTTAATATCCAACGAGATGATATTTGTAAAGGGCTTAGCACATAGTAGGCACTTAATAAATTATTCTCCCCGCTTTCTCCTCCCCGTCCAGTAGGGGGCTAGCTGGAGCTGGAAGGACCTGGCTTACCTCAACTCAAGTCTCAGCTAAAATTCTCCCTTCTGTAAGAAACCTTTCCTGATCCCCTTAAATGCTAATGCCTTTCCTCTGGGATTTTTACCTCTTAAATTAACCTGAATATACCTTGTATATTCATATATAGAATATATCTACATATATTCATGCCTATATATACAATATATACATATAGATTAACATATAGCCATTTGCATGTTGTCTCCTTCATAAGATTATGAGCTCCTTGGGGCCAAGGACTGTTTTCACTTTTCATTGCATCCCAAATACTTAGCAAGTACATTTCAATAAATGCTTGTTGATATAACTTATTGTCTTGGAAAGATAGACCTTATTAAAGAAGAAATAAAACACATAAAACAGGGTGGGAAGCAACCTTATGACATAAGAAACTATGCATATAGGAGGAATATATGAGTTAGAAGGAGAAAGAATAGTTTAAAATTATTTGAGGATCAGTGGAGGTGGAAATAAAGATGACCATCTTTATTGCAGTAAATTGACTAGATATAGATAGACAAATAGATAGATGGATGGATGGATAGATAGATGAGAGTGAGAGAGAGAGAGAGAGAGATCACTGTCAATTTACTATAGATTATTGTAGTAAATTGACATTTACTGCAAACCACCTAGACAGAAGAAAGAAATAGATAAATAGTTCAGGAAACTGGTCACAAACAAGGCAGAGAGACAAGTCATAGTAGCGATGGGAACACTAAGCCTCTACAAAATCAGAAGAGGTAGTAAATTCTTGTCTTGACAATGATCATTTCATTCTTCAAAATGTAAAGGAAACGATAAGGGGAGTTGATTTCCTGGATATGATTCCAGGGAAAGGATCCCAAAAAATCCCCCCCAAAAGGGTTTATTTATAAAGTAGAAGTGCTGGGAAGCTTGGGAAGAAGTGACAATACGAGAATCAGTGATAAAGCACTCATCCCTCAGAAAAAAAAAATACTAATAATAATGGTCAGCTTATGCTGGTATACAGAAAGAGGAGCAGACCAAACTTCCAGCTACCATCAGTACTCCTCTTTCCCCTTTATTCCTAGACATTCCGTGAGAATTGTGTTGCTTGAAAACAAGAAGGGAGAGAGTAATTGGGCTGAGGATCTTCAGACTGTAGGGTCATTTCCCATATCCTTTCTGGAAGTATTCTTTACTTTTTGTGTGTGTGTGTGTGTGTGTGTGTGTGTGAGGCAGTTGGGGTTAAGTGAATTGCCCAGGGTCACACAGCTGGTAAGTGTCAAGTGTCTGAACTCAGGTCCTCCTGAATTCAGGGCCGGTGCTCTATCAATGCACCACCTAGCTGCCCCCAAAGTGCTTTTTTTTTTTTTTTAGCATCCTATACTTTTTGAAAATGATAACAAAATGGAGAGCCAAAAGAAGAAACTATTTTCTACATCTATGACCTTTTCCTAATGTGGAGTGAGTGTGAGGCTGCTGCTCTAGACCCTTTCTAACGGGTGACTTTAGTGTCAGCACTTTCTTTGAAGCACTGAACTGAAAAGAAGTTAGTTATCACAAAATTGCGAAGAAAAAAAAATAAAAAACTTATAGGTAACCACCGGAGTTGACCCAATTCTAAAAGACTAATGACATCATGGTAAGGGAGTGGGAAGGTTTTTTGGTGTTTTTTTTTTTAATAAAATAGCCACAATTTGTAAAAATGCAAAAGGAGGCACTTTGAGACTTCACAAAGCGTGTGGGTGGAGGAATGTTTATGAAAACATCTCTCAGAGCTTTGGTCTCTTTTATTTGAAGTATTCAAATTAAACTCTGGTTTCCAATGCTCATAACCTATTCACTGGTGGCATATTAGCTTCAGTGGGAACTGAATCCTTAACAGGAACAGTGAATATTCCCAGTTAAGCTTAGAAAAAGCCTGAAAAATTATCCCCCAGGGCACCAAATATCAGAGAGAGAGGAAGTTGTTTGATGTTATTCTAGACTAAGGACTCTTCAACTACCCACTGGACTGGCCACACCTTTGAACAACATGACCCGGAACTACACAACCTCCAAGCTCCTAACTTATGAAAGGCCCTTGTCTGACCACAACCTCCTGTCCTTCCACCTCTCCCACAGTCTCACGCCTACTCAACCTGCTCTCTTTCCTCATCATAACCTCATGTCTCTCAGCTGCTCTCAATTGTTCCAGCCTCATTTCTGGCATCCACCCCCTTCCTACCTAGCTTGGACACTGCACATAATCAACCACTCCAAAGAGTCCTTACCCATTGGCTTAGAATACCTCATTCCATTGACTATCCACCATTTTTACCTCATCACATGGTAGGTACTTAATAAATGCTTATTAATTTGACTTTATTCAAGTGTGCTCCATTATCTATTTATACTATTCTTGCCTCTGGGCTTCTTAGAGTCTCCAGGGAAACTCATGAGTCAATGATTGGATACAGGATTAAATCACAGAAACTCAGCACATGAATGGATCTCAATGGGTATCTAGTTCAACCTGCCCAGGGACCAGACTCTCCTATTATATATGAGTTACTTGAATGGATCTATGATCTTATTCTTTCCTGAATTCTCTCCAGTGCTATCAATCAAACACATTCAGTGTCTGTATATCCTGCGCAACTCGAATCCATGTCCACCCAAAATACTCAAGGTCCCCCTTTCATTCTCCCAACAATGTGAAGATACCAGTGGAGGACTTAAGTCATCCATCCATTCTCCCCCACTACAGTCATGTGACTGGCCCATCAACTCTTTCTGTCATTTAATTTTGTCCTTCAGAGTTCCTCACTGGATATGTTTTAGCTGATACCCACTCACTGTGTACCTCTCCATTGCCCTTTGTGGAACGCTTATCTTTAGTTCTTCAGAGGCAGTAGGTTGTTGTTGTTCATCCTTCATCCTCAAAGATGGACATGACATCAGGAGGTGATATCATGACTTGCACTGAAATGGATTTAAGTGAGGGAGGGCTGTGCAAGATCACCAACCTCACTCTCTTCTCCAGAGCCATCTGGGTCCAGTGGCAAGATATACATCAGGATGACTGGAGATGCCCCAGATGTTTAAGACAATTGAGGTTAAGTGACTTGATCACGATCACATAGCTAGTAAGTGCCCAAGGTGAGATTTGAACTCATGTCCTCCTGACTCCAGGGCCAGTGCTCTATCCACTGTGCCACCTAGCTGCAGTGGGGGTCCAGATTTAGATGGTATAGTACAAAATCAGTATATGTTTCCTATTATATATGCTGTATATAAGGTGAATTTGTATACAACTTCATGGAATTCATGACCAGCACTGACCAGAACCTGCCTACCAATAAGAATATACAATATTATACATGATATACAATATATACTATTATATTGTTGATAATATAATATTGACCTCAGAACAGGTATATTGGTAGAGAGAGAGTTTCCTCATTTAGAGTTCCCTTCACCAATAAAATCACAGGTCTGGGGGCGGCTAGGTGGCACAGTGGATAAAGCACCAGCCCTGGATTCAGGAGTACCTGAGTTCAAATCCGGCCTCAGACACTTGACACTTACTAGCTGTGTGACCCTGGGCAAATCACTTAACCCCCATTGCCCCGCAAAAAAAAAAAAATCACAGGTCTCACCCAAGAAAAAAGTTATAATTATGCATTATTAATTCATAAACGGAGCAGCTACGTGAAACAGTAGATAAAAGTGCCAGGCCTGAAGTCAGGAAGACCCAACTTCAGATCCTTCCTCAGACACTTACTCTTTGACTTGGACAAGTCATTTAACCTTGTTTACCTCAATTTCCTCATCTAGAAAATGAGCTGGAGAAGGAAATAGCAAACCCCTCCACTATCTTTGTCAATAAAAACCCAAATGGGGTCACAAAGAGTCAGATACAACTGAAACTACTGAACAATAACCAAGGGACTAAGATAGCCCGGATCTTGGTGTGGAGAACTTCCAAGTGAGGAAAATCCCTCTCTTAATGAAGGTTGGTACCTCTCGGCAACTTAGAGTCTTAGAGAGTCATTTAGGACATTCCATTCTACCTGACCTATGGTCATCCAGCCTTTCCTCAAAGCCATTCCAAAATAGCCTGTTCTACCTTTGGTCAGTTCTCTTGTTACAATAGCTTAAATCTCATTCTTTGCATTTTTCACTCATTGCCTGGTTGAGCTCTCCGGGGGCCAAGCAGAACACAGCTAATCCTGTGTTATGTTTTTTCCACGTGATAAATCATATGCTTTCTATGGTTGAAAACAATAATCTTGTTTCCACCTATGTCTTCTCTATCCTACTGTAACTTTCTAGTACCTTCTTCCAAACCTCATATGCTATGACTCCAAGGCCTTTCACCACCCCCTAGACATTCCCAAGCTTATTAATGTCCTTCCTAAATAGTCCACACAGAACCATTCACAATGTCCCAGGTGTGTTCTGACAAATGCGAAATACAGTGGGACTATCCATTCCATCACCCTGGACCCTTTGCCTTTTTAAAAATGCAATTCCTTTTGTTATTCTGACCTTGACTGACAAACAATGAGAATAGTCATTTCCACATACAAAGAAGATGGAAAAAGAGAGTGTTGTGCATGAAACCACAAATCTTCATTATGCAAGCAAATTAGTTCCAAAGCTGTCCCACTTGGCTATGTTTCCCTCCAAACCTGTCTGTACCTAAAATATAGTAAGCTATAAACAGATAGATAGATGAATGAATGGATGGATGGATGGATGGATGAATGGCTGGCTGGATGAATGAATGAATGAATGGATGGATGGATGAATAAATAAATGAATGAATGGATGAGTGAATAAACCAACAGATAGACAGTTAGATAAATGGATGAGTGGATAAATAAATGAATGAATGAATGCACAAACAAATGCTTGAGCAAGCAAATAAATAAATAAATGGATGACTGAATGAATAAATGACTGAAATAATTAGTTAATTGATAATGAAAATAATAAATAATAAGTTAATGACTGGTTGACTTCTGTTCTACACTGTACTTTTCTTAATGTACCCTAAGTTTTCAGTAGTCATTTTAGAGCCAATTTAACCTCTTTTTCTCAAAGTTTACTACCAATCCCATTACTGATAAGCTCCATTACTAGAGCTGTAATTTCATTGATATCAAGAACTTCCAAATAAGAAAATTCCCTCTACTAATGCCGATTGACACCCTCTCTTCAACTTAAAGAAACTGCTTGAATATTGAAAGGATAAATGATTCATTTCCCCAGGGTCACATACCCAGGTCTTCCTGCCTCTAAGACCAGTGCTCTATCCACTAGTGCATGGCTCTCTTCATTTAATATGTTCAAAATGATTGCCATATATCAAAATTCAAGCTCACTAACCTATAGTTATCTCATTTCTCACAAAGGCTATAGGAAATCATTTACATTTTCCTCTAAGCCCCAATCCCACCCCTATACCCATATCTCATTCTCTATAAAAGATTGATTACCTCCTATCTGTAAACAGGAAATCTAATGCTCTTGGGGTTCAGTTGTTTCCAAGAAATCAAGGGACAGCCTTCCAGGAAAGAAGCATCATGGGCACTTTCAAACAAGAACTTACAGGTGGCATCTAATAGAGTCAATAATGAAGCTAAGAGATGTCAGGCCAACGGTATCTCTTTTCACCAGCAAAAGATGGGGAAATTAGTGACCATGAAGTACCAGAACCAAGAATTCAATGGAATTCTTCAAACATATAGTCATATGGAGAATATCAAAGCAGAACATCAGAAAAGTAATTGTATACTATGTTGAATGGGAAGTCAAACCCTTCCCTTGTTACTAATAGGTGAGAGAAAGAAGAGGAGGGAGAAAAGGGAGAACAAAAAAAAGTTGGGAAGTAGGAAGAAAAATTAGGGAGAAGAGGGAAAGAGACTGACACTATTGTAAAACAAATTGTCCTCCTTTAGTTTTCATTAAGTGATACTCAGCCTTCAGCTTGCTCTTCCTTGGCCTGGGGGGGGGGGAGGGGGGGAGGGGGGAAGGAATCCCTGTGCCCCCCCCCAAAAAAATCAGCATTTATCTTCTATAGAAATTTCCAAGTGCTTTCAACTCAAAGAAACAATGTCAACAGAAGGAGAAAATGGGTGCTAGAAAGGAAGGAGATGTAAACATCTCTGCAGCTGGCATTAGGGGTTTGAAGAAGCATTTAAATGATTTGGCTTAGCAACTAGATAACTAGTGAACTTGACTTTAATAACTGGCAATAATTTTGAACATGATATTAAATCAATCCAACCCAACAAGCACTGATTAAGCATCACTGTTTTCAAGGCACTGTGTTAGATGCTTGAGATGCAAAGACAATAGAAGAGTGCCTGCTTTCAGGGAGCTTGATGGGTCCTATTAGATGGAAGAGGGAGGGGTAAAAGAGAGCTTTAACAATATAACAGACATAATAATTCAAGGAACATCCATGAGACCAGTTTGGCTGGAACAGAGTGTCTAAAAAAGTAATAATACATTAAGTCTAGAAAGAAGGGGCAGCCAGGTGGCTCAGTGGATAAAGCACAAGCCCTGGATTCAGGAGGACCTGAGTTCAAATCCAGCCTCAGACACTTGACACTTACTAGCTGTGTGACCCTGGACAAGTCACTTAATCCTCATTGCCCCACCGAAAAAAAAGTCTAGAAAGATAGGCAAGAGTCAGATGATGAAGATCTTTAAATGCCAAACTGGGAAGTTTGCATTTCCTTTTAGGGGCAACCTGGAGACATTGGAGTTCCTTGAGCAGGGAAGTGACACATTCATATTTGTTCTTGTGGAAGATTATTTTGGTAGCTGTTAAGAGCATGAATTGAAGGCAAAGGAGCCTGGAAGCCTGACTCGGTTTATAAGTACAATTTCCTTAAGTCAGAGCTTTCCTTGAAGATCACATTGGCCATCTGAGAGTCATAGAATCTCTTTTCTTTCTTTCTTTCTTTCTTTCTTTCTTTCTTTCTTTCTTTCTTTCTTTCTCTCTCTCTCTCTCTCTCTCTCTCTCTCTCTCTCTCTCTCTCTCTCTCTCTCTTTCTTTCTTTTTTGGTAGGGCAATGAGGGTTAAGTGACTTGCCCAAGGTCACACAGCTAGTAGGTGTCAAGTGTCTGAGGCTGGATTTGAACTCAGGCCCTCCTGAATCCAGGGCTGGTGCTTTATCCACTGCGCTACCTAGCTGCCCCCGAGAGTCATAGAATCTCAAAGTCCACTTAGGTCAATCCAAACCTGACCAAAGACACTCTCCACCATAGGGGTTCCGAACCTGAGATCTGTGTGTTCCCAGGGGGTATGAGAAGCTTATCAAAAGGGCAAGTGGGGGCAGCTAGGTGGCACAGTGGATAAAGCACTGGCCCTGGATTCAGGGGGACCTGAGTTCAAATCCCACCTCAGACACTTGACACTTACTAGCTATGTGACCCTGGGCAAGTCACTTAACCCTCATCGCCCTGCAAAGAATAATTTTTTTTTTAAAAAAAGAGGGCATGGGGAATATTTGGTAATTAACTACATTACTCTATTGAAATGAATTAATCTCTTCCATTTTTTACTTGTTCACATAAGGCTAAACAGGGTCATGGAGTTATTTCAAAGAGTCCAGACATCCATATGCACACCAATTGCTATCATATCAATTTCTATTTGCCTTCAACAATAAGTGCACCATATTTTATTGTATTAAATAAACAAGTATATCTTCTATAGAATGAAGAAATAATCCACGTATACATATTTATATCTATAAATCATTATTTTCACTATTTATATTATTACATTGTGGTAATCATGAAATATATTAAATAGTAAATGTATGATTAAATATTTCATTATTTATATTATTATTGTATGTGTGGGGGGGTTAAATTCTGGACCAGTGAATTCATTGAAATAGGGAATTCCCAATGGGCAAACTCTCTTTGCCAACATAGCTCAGTAACTCATCTGTAACTTCATAGCTCTAGCACTGGGTGGGAAGTTAATGACCAGAATGAACAGAAGCCCACAGAAGTAGCTGCCTTGCTTGTCAAGATCACAAAATGGGTAATATATAAATGGTAACACTAAGATTCAAATCCAAAGCCTCTTGCTCCAAAGCCAGTACCCATCCACTGTGCTATGCTGTCTCTCAGTTTTCTGAGGTTAGTTCAAGGTTGCCCATGATCTCACAAGCTAATATGTGTCAGAGGTTGGACTTGAACCCATGTCTACCTAACTCTAAGGCCAACCCCCATCCATCGTGTAACTCTGATGTCTTTTTAAGCTACTAGTCATTCATAGTAAAAAGGACTTTCTTGTGGGGTACCATGACATTTTTAAAAAATATGAAGCACATATTCAAGTTGGAAACCACTGTCTTAGGCCATATTGTCCAATGTTGCCTTTGCCAAAACACACTGTAAATCCAACCCAGAAATACAGCTAAGACAAAGGACTAACCCACAAAGCCAAACAGATTGTTCTGTGCTAGGAGACAGTCTACCTGGATTACACCAGTAGAGCCATGTCATCTTTTCTCAGAAAAGGTGAGGCAATTAGAGGAACATGTGCTGCTGAAATAGAACAGATCCATCTCTCATAAAACAAAGCTCAAAGTAATTCATTCCTCTGATGATCCTGCAGAAGACGTCAGCTTCCCTCCCTCTGCCCACAATCCCAAGGAGCTATCCAGGAAACAACCGACAACTTTTAGGGCGGACTAAATTCTTATTAGCTGTGTCTCCTCAGCCCCTTGGCTTGCCCAGGACGCTGAGCAGCTTTTAAACTTATTCCATCATTCACATTAAATGTTAATTCATAGCCTCTCAGTGTAGAAAAGACCTGAGGCCATCCATTCTAAGGTCTGCCCAGTTAAGAATCCCCTCGTCATCATCCATTCTCTGCTTGAAGACCTTGAGTGAAGAGGAATCCCCTGGCTCCAGAGGCCACCCATTCCTATTGGTAACAGCTTTCATTGTTAGGAAGTCTTTCCCTACCTCAAGCCAAAAAGCTGTCTCTATAACTTCCACCCATTTCTCTTTGTTCTACCTCCTTAGGCTAAGCAGGAAAAAAAATCTAATTCCTCTTTCAACTGACAAGGATCCTGACCTTCTGTCTTCTCTTCTGTAGACTAAATTCTGCTCCCCAACCACCAGCAGCTCCTTCAATTCATATACATGAGGCATGAATACAAGACCCTTAACCATTAATGTCACCCTCCACTAGACATTCTCCAGCTTATTAATATTCTTCCTTAAAATATGACTCCCCAAAATAAATACCTCCCTTAGCTTGTGATTGGACCAAAACAGATGTGACAATAGCACCCTCACTTCCCTAGACTTTTCGATGCAGCAATTTCCTTTAGGCTGGTCAATATCTAGAAGGTTCCCCACTGCATCCATGGCCATCTTATGTCTTCCCCCTGGTCTCCAATGACTGGAGGAGAGGGTGATGCTGATGACTTTGCACAGTCCTGCCTCCCTTAAATCCAATTCACTTGCAAGTCAAGACATCCCCCTCCTGATGTCATTTGTTCTCTTCAAGAAAGAAGGATGGGGGCAACTAGATGGCGCAGTGGTTAAATCATTGGCCCTGGATTCAGGAGTACCTGAGTTCAAATCTGGCCTCAGACACTTAACACTTACTAGCTGTGTGACCCTGGGCAAGTCACTTAACCCCCATTGCCACACTAAAAAAAAAGAAAAGAAAAGAAAAAAGAAAGAAGGATGAATGACAACAACAATATCTTCATATCATCATGACCTTCGGTCATAGTTGACAGCTGTTTGGGGATCCTCTTGCCAACTATTGGTATCGGTGCCATTCCCTTTCCATCAGTTTCTTTGTGGTGACATTGACCAGTCATACTCAAGCCTTAACTAGTCTCTGTAAAAAGCCTCTAAATATTCCTTTCAGGCACCCAATCCATCTGTATGTTTAAAAAATATGTTCACTAAATTGAATGGAGTTGATATCTATTCCTCGTTTCTCAAGAAATGAAAACATGTGACCTAAGGACAGAAAGGAAGGCCCCTTATATACCAAAATATCAATAGAAGCATTCTTTGTGATAGGAAAAAAATGATTAGAAACTGAGTGCCCAACAACAGGATAATGACAGAACCAGTTGTTAACACATATAAAAGTCATGATAATTTTTGTATCATAAAAGACAATGAATATGAGGGATTCAGAAAATCAGGAGAAGACAGAAAACCATAGACCTAGAGCTGGAAGGGACATCAGAGGCAACTAAGTAAAAAATTGCCCCCTTTCATGTTTGTGGAAACTGAGGTCCAATGACTTGCCAAAAGTCACATCAGAGACACAATTTGAACCCGGGTCCTCCAACCCCAAAACCAGTTGCTTTTTCCACCATGTCACACAGCCTCCTTGTATGCCAGTTTGTGTAGACTGATGCAGGGTGAAGAAAGCAGAAACAAGAGAACAACATACATAATGGAAAAATGTAAATGAAAAGGGCTCTAAAAGGCAACTGAATGTTGTATCATTATAATGACCAGGGCTGATCCTATACAATGGAGGATGAAATATAGCTGCACTTTCCTCCCTTTGGCAGAGTGGTGAATGATTACCAGAGCAGAAAATTGTATGCATTGTTAATTCACTTTGCCAATCGATTCTGCTTAACTGTTTATTTTGTCCCAACAGACAGTTAGATGGATAATGGATAGATAGATAGATAGATAGATAGATAGATAGATAGATAGATAGATAGATAGATAGATAGATAGATGATAGATAGATGATAGATAGATAGATAGATAGATAGATAGATAGATAGATAGATAGATAGATAGATAGATAGATAAGATAGATTTGTCTAGAATGAGAAGAGATGAGAGGAAGAAGAAGGAAGAGGAAAGGAGAAGAGGGGAAGAAGGAGAGGAGCTAGAGGAGAGGAGAAAGAGACGATGAATTGATAGTTATATAAAAAGCC